>NC_057808.1:77479357-77568979 GCF_018294505.1 Triticum aestivum | reverse complement strand
TTTCCTTTGGATTATTCTCCAGTCTCACCATCTGTGTCGCTACCGTTGTGACTGCGGGGGGATGTCGAGTAACGTGATTGTATTGGATACATAGGATAGACTAGGAAAGTATTCTAGCTTGTCTTGTACTCCAAGTAGATCATGTACTCCTATATATATGCCCACGAGGCTCAAGCAATACAAAAAACGAACTATTCCGTCAATCCCCTCTCTCCCTTCTAACATTGAACAACCTGGTTCTGGTCTTACAAAACGATGGTCTCGAGATTAAACGTTACTCATTGGTTCAAAGAAAAAGTGGAGAAACAAAATAGGTATAGGAAACTATTTATGCACTGGTTCAAAGGAACGTGGGAAATAAAAATGGTCGAAATTTTTCTTTGATCTCATTTTTTCTAAATGCAGGAATTTTAACACACATTTGTACATTTTTATTTTATTCTTGTGCAATCGATGCATGCAGTCATCTTTATTAATTATTTCACAAAGGTCTGACAAAAACATACATCAATCCACCCGAAGCCACCACTCACACCTACAAACTCGATAATATGGTTGCAATCAGGAACGGAATGTTCTTGGCGAGTCAGATTGGCTGCTCTAGAGTTATGTTTGAATCCGATTCTTCTTTTGCTGTAGTGGCCATTAATCAGCTGGAGGGCTACTTAGATCCTGAAGTAGCAACCATCACAGGGTGCAAGAACTTGAGCTAGACCATGAGAAGATTTCCTTCAATCATTGCTTTAGGGAACCAAACATGGTGGCTGATGAAATAGCAAAGTACTCCTTTAGCAATAGATCTTCTGTAGTCTAGGAGGATGAAACTCCTGGCTTTATTTCTCATCTGCTTGTAAACGACATGTCAATTATATGAGGAATGAAGTCTTTTTGCTATAAAAAAACTCGATAATATGGTGTGCTCTCACTCCCCATATCTAAAACCGGTATCGTCATCGATCCATCCACATAACGTATCAAGACCAACAGCCGGTGCAGCCTATCTAAAGCGCACACCACATGCATACGTTTTAGAAGCCACCATCATCATCGAACCACTGACCCATCTTCAGGAGAGAGATCCGCATCATCCTTGCCAGTCCGGACATCCGTCAACGCCACCACGGCGCCCAACGGCGCCACCACCCCGCGCTCGTCCGTCCAGAAGTGAAGACTCTAGAAGATCCGTCGTGCGTAGCACCTGCCAACCAGGCATGACTCAGCGTAGCACCTGCCGGCCAGGCATGACTTGACAGCTCCACCGAAGCTCCGTGCAAGACGAAGCCGCTCCGCCTCCTGCCTCTCTCTTCCAGTGCTACTCCACAAACGATACTCCCAAGAGAGAAACGACATCGTAGTACCGCCATCGTCCGATCTAGAAGACCAGATCCTAGGGTTTCCCCCGAAGTAGCATGGGTCCACAACAGTTACACAATGATGCCTTCATCAAGGCAACGGCGCAAAACACCGCCATCGCCCACCAACGGCTCGGTTTTCACCGGCAACTATGTCTCTCCGACTCGTAGCCGGGACTAGAGGACGAATCTTGAGATCCGACCACCCAGTCGTAGGCCGGTCACCTCTGACGGAAGAGATGACCACCACCGCCGGCTGCACCGGTGAGAACAGATCTAACCGGAGGTGCTGCCGACGCGACCACCAGTCCCTCCACGCCGTCGCTGCTGATCGAAAGGCAGATGGCGCGCCGCAGCCGCCCGAACAGGGCAAGCAGCCGCTCCCGCAGCCCGCGCTGCCGCGCCACAGCCATCGCCGTCGCCAAAACTGACACCATAGCCGTCATTAGGACGTCGGACGGCCGCCACACCGTTGTAGTCCAGATCTAGGCCGTGATGAACCATATCGGCACCGCCACAGTTCAGATCGGGGTCACACCCTCGAGCCAGGTTGCCCCGCGTCACCCTATGACCCACGAGAGGGAGGAGTGCCTCCGCCGTCGCACGCACAAGCTATGCCCGGCGTTGACCCCCGACGGCGACGTAGGAGAGGGAGAGGAAGGAGCGGTTGAGGGAGTCCTGGACTAAGGGGTCCTCGGGCGTCCGGCCTGTTAGCCATGGGCCGGACTGTTGGGCTGTGAAGATACGAAGACCGAAGATTCTACTCGTGTCCGGATGGGACTCTCCTTGGCGTGGAAAGCAAGCTTGGCGGCCAAATATGAAGATTTCCTTTTATGTAACCGACTTGATGTAACCCTAGATCCTTCCGGTGTCTATATAAACCGGAGGGCTTAGTCCGGATCGAGAGATACTGATACCATAGTCATACAGGCTAGACTTCTAGGGTTTAGCCATTACGATCACGTGGTAGATCAACTCTTGTAATACTCATATTCATCAAGATCAATCAAGCAGGAAGTAGGGTATTAAATCCGTAGAGAGGGCCCGAACCTGGGTAAACATTGTGTCCCCCGTCTCCTGTTACCACCGATCCTAGACGCACAGTTCGGGACCCCCTACCCGAGATCCGCCGGTTTTGACTCCGACATTGGTGCTTTCTTTGAGAGTTCCACTGTGCCGTCCTCAAAAGGTTTGATGGCTCCTTCGATCATCAACGACGATGTTGTCCAAGGGGAAACCTTCCTCCCCGGACAGATTTTCGTGTTCGGCGGCTTCGTACTGCGGGCCAACTCGCTTGGCCATCTGGAGCAGATCGATAGCTACGCCCCTGGCCATCAGGTTAGATTTGGGAACTTGAACTACGTCGCGGATATTCGCGGAGACTTGATCTTCGACAGATTCGAGAGCACGGTAGTCGTTCCCCTTCACCATGATGGACATGACTTAAATCCGTCATCGGGACATACTCAGGAACTTGCAACGGTAGCCGCTCTGGCCTTAGATCCGAAGCGGGTCGTGCCATCCAAGGACGGGAAGCTCAACCCCGCCATGGAAGCCGCAGATTCCGCGGCATTGGATCCGCACACAAATCTCACCTCGGGTGATACCCGTGTCTCCGGAACCTCGGACTCGTTTCCGGCTATAGGTTCCGAACCATGTGTGTCCGCGCACGTCAAGCTGGATCAGTCATCGATCATTGAATTCAGTGCCGCGGACATCTTCCAGCACTCGCTCTTAGGCGATATGCTCAACTCATTAAAAAAATCTGTCCCTAGCGGGGGGCTCTCAGCCGAATTATATCTGGTTTGAACTGGAGGCTGATGACGGAGAATTTCGTTTCCCACCCACCGCCCACTTCATAGCCACTATTGAAGACCTAACCGACATGCTCGATTATGACTCCGAAGACATCGACGGTATGGACGACGATGCCAGAGATGAAGAGGCCCAAACCAATCTGTTCACCGGATGATGGACGTCCACTTCCTCATATGACGTATACATGGTGGATACGCCAAAAGATAATAGTGGCGATGACAAAGAAAACCCAGTGGAGGATGACCCCCCTAAGCACAACCATAGCGCCGGCGTGAGCGGCGCCGCTCTAAATCATGCCGCAGAGACAGCAATACCGGCACAGGAGACGAAAACACTCCATATGGTGCTGAAGACATAGAAAACCCCGACGAATAAACTGCCGAACAGGACAATCGGGAAGATGGGCAAGTCAGCCCTGATGAACATGCCATAGATGAAAACTCGGAGGATGGTAGTTATCATCCTCTCTCCGAGGAGGAGGTAAGCCTCGGCAACGAGGACTTTATCGTGCCTGAGGAACCCCTCGAGCAGGAGCACTTTAAGCGCCAGCTAATAGCCACTACAAGGAGCCTGAAAAAGAAGCAGCAGCAGCTCCAAGCTGATCAATATCTACTCAACGATAGATGGATTGATGTCCTGGCAGCCGAAGAATACGGCCTTAAGCGCCCAGCCAAAAGTTACCCGCAGCATAAATTGCTACCCCAGTTTGATGATGAGGCGTTGGAGCCCATACCATCATCGCGCAAGGCGGCTGACCAACCGCCATGGGGTCGGGATAGGGCGGCAACTCAAGCCGAACACCAGCCCGCTCCACCTCACCGTAAAGGTAGAGATAAAACGGCTCGGGGACATACCTACGACCTGCGGCAAAAACTGGACAATGATGCAGGACATACTAGATCGATCTACGTATCGCGAGGGCGTGCCCCGACACGTGACGACGGCCACCCATTCGGACGTAACAAGCCTAGTCACGCCCGGGCCGAACTCCGCAGACGGACTCCATCGGAGCTACGTCGCGATGTGGCCCGATATAGAGGCGCCGCACACCCTCTTTGCTTCGCTGATGAAGTAATGGATCATGAATTCCCAGAAGGGTTTAAACCCGTAAACATTGAATCATATGATGGGACAACAGACCCTGTGGTCTGGATCGAGGATTTCCTCCTCCATATTCATATGGCTCGTGGTGATGATCTCCACGCCATCAAATATCTCCCACTAAAACTCAAAGGACCAGCTCGGTACTGGTTGAACAGTCTGCCAGAAAACTATATCGACAGCTGGGAAGACTTGGAAGAAGCCTTCTTGGACAACTTCCAAGGAACATACGTCCGGCCTCTGGATGTAGATGATTTAAGTCATATAGTCCAACAACCCGGGGAGTCGGCCAGGAAATTCTGGACTAGGTTCTTAACTAAAAAGAACCAGATCATCGACTGCCCGTATGCCGAAGCCCTAGCGGCCTTTAAGCATAGCATCCGCGACGAATGGCTCGCCCGACATCTCGGGCAGGAAAAGCCGAAGACTATGGCGGCCCTTACGGCACTTATGACCCGCTTTTGCGCGGGCAAAGATAGTTGGCTCGCCCGTTGCAATAATAATGCAAGTGAACTTGGCACCTCTGAAGCCAAGGACAGCAACGGCAAGCCCCGACGCAACAGACACAAGCGTCGAATCAATGGCAACCACACCGATGACACGACGGTCAATGTCGGATTCAGTGGCTCCAAGTCCGGTCAGCGGAAGAAGCCGTACAATAAGAACAATTCGGGCTCATCCAGTCTGGACCGCATACTCAATCGTCTGTGCCAGATACATGGCACCCCAGAAAAACTAGCCAACCACACCAACAGAGATTGTTGGGTCTTTAAACAGGCCGGCAAGTTAAACGCCGATAACAAGGAGAAGGGGTCGCAAAGTGAGGACGATGACGAGGAGACTCGGCCACCGAACACAGGGGGAAAGAAGAAGTTTCCCCCTCAGGTCAAAATGGTGAACATGATATACGCTACCCACATCCCCAAGAGGGAACGCAAGCACGCACTCAGGGACATCTACGCGATGGAGCCAGTCACCCCAAAATTCAATCCATGGTCCTCCTGCCCGATCACATTCGATCGCCGAGACCATCCGACCAGTATCCATCATGGAGGGTCAGCCGCACTGGTCCTCGATCCAATCATCGACGGATTCCACCTCACGCGGGTCCTGATGGACGGTGGCAGCAGCCTCAACCTGGTTTAACAGGATACGGTGCACAAAATGGGCATTAATCCATCATGGATCAAGCCCACCAAAACTACCTTTAAAGGATTCATACCAGGTGTAGAGGCCCGCTGCACGTTCTCTATCACACTAGAGGTTGTCTTCGGATCACCGGACAACTTCCAAAGCGAAGAGTTAATCTTCGATATCGTCCCCTTTCGCAGCGGCTATCACGCACTGCTCGGACGAACTGCATTTGCTTGATTCAACGCAGTGCCACACTATGCTTATCTCAAGCTCAATATGCCCGGACCACGCGGCGTCATAACAGTCAATGGAAACACAGAACGCTCCCTCCGTACCGAGTAGCACACAGCTGCCTTAGCAGCAGAAGTACAGAGCGGTCTTCTCAAGCAGAACCTTAATTCAGCGGCCGAGCTCCTGGACACTGTCAAGAGAGTCCGGACAATTCTGCAGCAGGACAGCTCAGCTCGTCAAGAGCTCAACTAGCAACTTGGCCTCCGTCCCAGCCCCAATCAAGTGGCGGCATTCGTACCGCGCGTACATAACTACACACTCAAAATACCATGGGCATAGACGGAGGCATACCTACATTGTGATCCATAGTATGGCTCGACCGCTCCCGGACACATATACTTTCACTATTTCCTTTTCCTCCTTTTCAGGTTTCTTTTCCACAAGCCCTCCCTGACGGCCTGGTCACTAGTCTTGTCAAAGGATAAATACACCAGGATGGAAGAAGTACCGACGCACGGGGAATATCTAGGTGGTTTCTTTAACGATCACTCTACCTGTTTTTAGGACCCACACGCTGCTCTCGCTTGGTTTTGGCATGTTAAATAGCCTGTTGCTTATCGCACTATTTGTATCAATGCGCCTTGACATATTAATCAAATTATAATGGAAATAGCTCGCGGCCCAAATTTTAAGGCCCCAGCTTATTACCTCTCTTTCTGTTTTCCTTTTTTGTTGCTAACCTTATCAGATAGCACCCGCACACCTTGGTACATTTTACATTTGCCAGGGGCTTCATAGCGCCCCGCAGTACGGTAGCAAAGTCCGAACACTTTTTATAATATAGTTCGGCACCCCAAAATTAGCACTATATGCATTGGCTACGAATCATGTCTTTGGTCGATAGTTGGGTTGCCCAGATCCTGTGCTTACTACCTTACGTTCCGCTATATCGGCTAGGGTAGTAAAGGGAGAACTACTGCTATTGTGTCCTGGTTTATCTGGATGAGCACCTCAGTAGAGAAAGCCGAAAACTGACTGTCATGATGCGGCGAGAGCAGGTCAGCTCTTCGGAGGTTTCAAATAGCTGGAGGTTTTTTCCGCATTACGTGAAGGATCGGCAGTTACCCGATCAGGTGTTTACAACACCCTAGTTTGGATGCTAGGGGCTACGCCTACATTTTTATTTGTCGAACTCCTATGGCTAAGTGAGGGTGATAAAGCATTATAGTCCGATTGCCTTGTTCATTGCGCTAAACACCTCCTTCAAGGACCAAACAATTGGATCAAGAGTGTTTAGATTCCATCCCGAACACCCCCGTACTACCTACGTGGGGGCTGAAGCCGACGACCGGCCAACTCTCAGATTTAATAAAAACGGCCACACAGGAGGTAAAAATTTAACATAAAGCATTATATTACATAAATATTCTTTGTTTCATAATACAAGGCGAGACAAATATGAATGTATTGATTCAAAGATCACGTCTTTCGCACACTGCTCCGCAACAATGCGGGATCCCTCCAGGACACTATGAAAATACATCTCGGGCTTGCGGTGCTCCTTGCCCTCAGGCGGCCCCTCGATCACAAGCTTGACGGTGTCCATCTTCGCCGACCAGACCTTGACGCGGGCGAAGGCCATGCGCGCACCCTCGATGCAGACCGACCGCTTGACGACGTGCAGTCGAGGACAGGCATTCACCACCCGCTTCACGAGGCCGAAGTAGGTGCTGGGTATAGCTTCGGCAGGCCACAGCCGGATTATCAAATCCTTCATGGCCAGTTCGGCCATCCTATGCAGCTCGACCAGCTGTTTCAGCTGATTGCTAAAGGGCACTGGATGTTCTGGCGCAAGGTATTGCGACCAGAACGGCTTCTCTATTGAACCCCCTTCTTCGGCTCGGAAGAACTCCGCAGCGTCGGACGCGCTGCGTGGCAAATCCGCAAACGCCCCTGGAGAACTCCGAATCCGGGTTAGTAAGAAATACTTCTTCTTTACATACTGGCTTTGCATACTGATCGCCTTACCCGCCGCGATCTTCTTGGCCTCTTGGATCTCCTGGAGGGCGCCCTGGTCTTCAACCCGGGCCTCTTCTGCGATTTGGCGAGCCTTGGCGAGTTCGGTGTCTCGAGCCGAAACATCACCCTCCAAGGTCTCGCATTTTTTAACAGCATCCTGGAGCTCCAGCCGAACCTTGTTAAGCCTGGCCTTGAGCTTCTTACGGGCAGCTTGCTCCTTAACAGCTTTCCCCTCGGCTTCGGCCAGGGCCTTTTTAAGGGACTCGACCTCGGTCGTCGCTCCTGCACACATCATGACGTTATGGTCAATACAAATCATTTATTCTTTCTGAATGTATAGCGAGTCATTACATACCTTGCTGATCTTCCAGCTACTTCCTCGCTTGGCCGAGCTCCTCCACGGCCCGCTCCAGTTTCTGCTTTAGTCCGGAGACTTCGGCAGTGTGTGAGGTCGCGACTAACAACGACACCTGCTTAGTCACATAAGACATATTTAGTTAGCTTCATGTGAGATTTAATTGATCCTCTATCCGGCTTTTTCTTTCCGAACACCGGACAGTGTCTCAGGGGCTACTGTCTATATTGGGACTTTTTCTTTTGCGTCGGTTACCTCAAAGCCGGTGAACAGATTGCTGCAGGCTTCGGTCAGTCCGCTCTTTGACGGACTGAACCTTCTCAATCACTGTACCCATAAGGATACGGTGTTCATCCACAATGGAAGCGCCTCGTAGCGGTTCCAGCAGATTATCCGGTGCCTCTGGTTGGACAGAGGTCACCGGCGGGACAGGCACACCTCCTCCTTTCGGGGATGGTTGCTCGCTTGACTCCGGAGCCGTGTAGGTCTCCGGAATGGTATTTGGCTGGGGGCCGAATTGGATATGGCCCTCATGGCCAGTCTCCATGGGGGCCTCTCCTCCCATGTGTCCGGCGGCCGAGGAGTCATCCTTCGGCGCCACCCTGACGGCTTCTTGAACCTCTCCCTGGCCTGGGAAGGTCCTTTGGGACACCACCTCGTCGTCGCCCTTGGCCGGGGGAGAGTGAGCAGCCGACGGTGACTCGCTGGCCATCGCCTTTGAATCTAGCGAACCTCCTGATGAGGATCGCAGGGAGCTGTTGTGGGCCGGACTGTAATAGCATAATTCAACATATTAATACCATGAAGCCGACAAATGAACGTATATGGGTTCTTAATACTTACGACGCGGCCAGGGGCTTGTTTCGGGGGCGCCACTCTGGGCTGCTGTCAACATCCCACGCAGAGTTATCCGCGAGGGGGCCCTTCCCCCTCTTGGGCGCCTCCGCCTCCAAAGTTGTGGAGGCCGCCCTCTTCTTCCTTCCCCCTCAAGGGGGAGTTGCTTTCTTCCTCCTCCTCATCGTCGTCTTCGGCGGCCGAGGAGTGAATATGGTCTTCGGACGACATGTCCGAAGCCCCCTTGTGGCGGGGGCCACTTCGGACCCCCTTGGCCCTCTTCTTGGCCTTCTTCCCCGGTGCCTTGTAGGGCGCTGGAACCAGCATCTTCGCCAGGAGCGGGATGACTGGTTCCTCAGGCAGCGGGGCCGGACATCGTATCTGCTCCGCAGTCTCTGTCCATGCCTGAAAAGTGAACAATAAAGTTTTTAGATATCTTCCTTGAACAACTAAGAGGAGGATGCACCTTGGGACGTGAATGACTCACCGCACTGGCAGGATGGGCAAGATCGTGCCCGCGGTCCGAGTCTATGGCTGGCGGCGTCTCGTTGCCCTTAAAGAGCAACTTCCAGACATCTTCGTGAGTGGTTCCGAAGAGCCTCTTCAAGGTCTGGTGCTTCTCCGAATCATATTCCCACAAGGGGCATGTTGGGCTCTGGCATGGAAGGATCCGACGAACAAGCATCACCTGGATCACATTGATAAGCTTGATATTTTTATCCTCCATGCTCTGGATGCGCGTTTGCAGCGCTAGCAGTTCGTCCGACGAAGACAAATTTGGGCCCTTCTCTATCCAGGAGGTAAGCCGCATTGGAGCTCCGGACTTGAACTCTGGAGCCGCGGCCCAAGTGGCGTCACGAGGCTCGGTGATATAGAACCACAGCTTTTGCCACTCCTCGACGGTCTCCACTAACGTACCTTTGGGCCATGTGTGGGCGTCTTGCTCACCATGGCTCCTCCGCACTCCGCGTGTTGGCCATCCACCACCTTCGGCTTCACATTGAAAATCTTGAGCCACAACCCGAAGTGGGGCTAGATGCGGAGGAAAGCCTCACACATGACAATGAATGCCGAGATGTTGAGGAAGGAGTTCGGGGCTAGATCGTGGAAATCTAGCCCGTAATAGAACATCAGTCCACGAACGAAAGGGTGGAGTGGAAACCCTAACCCCCGGATGAAATGAGGGAGGAACACCTCCCTCTCATTGGGCTTCGGTGTAGGGACGACTTGCCCTTTGGCCGGAAGCCGGTGGGCAATTTTCTTCGACAGGTACCCGGCCTCCCAAAGCTCGGCGATGTCCTTCTCCTTGATGGAGGAGGCCATCCATTTGCCTTGCCCTCCAGATCCGGACATGGTCGAGTGCTTTCTTGGGGAGGAGAAGGTGAGAACTTGGGCGCTGGAGCTTGAGAGCGGAAGGGCAGAGGAAGAGAGAAGGCGTGGGTGAAAAAGGGGAATCCTTATCCCCTTATAAAGGCAGTAAATATCAATCGCCTCCCCACTCGCCTTAAAATCGCCTATTCCCAAGGGCTGTGCAAACGGCACGGTTGGATTACCCACGCCCGTATTGATGAGAATCCCGCAATAAGGGGACACGATCTCTGCTTTGACAAGACGTGCCAGTGGAAACCGCATCTCAAAACGTAGAATGGCAGACGAAAACGGTTCAAAATAATGACCGGGTAGATGTGGTGTCACATTACAAAAAAGTTGTCAGCGGATTGGACTCGTGAAATATTATACTCTCTGCGGTGGTGTGTGGTGTTTATGTTACAGGTCTAGATACATTCTTTGCGTCAGAAGACTATTTCTGAAGGGAACCCGCCTCGCAATGCCGAAGACAATCTGCGCGCTGGACACCTCGTCATTGAAGCCTGGTTCAGGGGCAACTGAGGGAGTCCTGGACTAAGGGGTCCTCGGGCGTCCGACCTGTTAGCCATGGGCCGGACTGTTGGGCTGTGAAGATACGAAGACCGAAGATTCTACTCGTGTCTAGATGGGACTCTCCTTGGCGTGGAAAGCAAGCTTGGTGGCCAAATATGAAGATTTCCTTCTCTGTAACCGACTTGATGTAACCCTAGATCCTTCCAGTGTCTATATAAACCGGAGGGCTTAGTCCAGATCGAGAGATACTGATAACCATAGTCATACAGACTAGACTTCTAGGGTTTAGGCATTACGATCTTGTCACGACCGGTTTTTCAATAAAATAATTATTGAGAGACCAATCCCTTTTACGGACCAGCGAGGAAGAATTCCTTCTCACTGGTAGACAATTTTTTGGTCACAGAAGAAAAATACCAGGAGTACTAAATATAATACAAGGTTGAGCAGAGACTGCCCAACAATTTATTAAATGCACGCCGCTATAACAAGACGGCGGGTAGGGTGGCAAACTACTAACTCACGATAATAACGGTGGTGGAAATATCATCGCGAAGCGAGTGATATGATTCCAGAAGACTACAACTCTTCGAGCGTCGGAGTGAGGCTCGAGAAGACTTATAGCGGGTGGCGGAAGCGTATACAATACAAGTGACCAATATCCGGGATCGCGCAGGACTGACTGGGACTCCTCTAGGCATCGGACGCGCTATCAAACTCTTCATCCAAGAGATCGCCTTCATGTCACCACATGATTAGGCCATCTCTCATCAGAGATCATCGCGACTTTGGAACAACCGGGTCGTTGCCTTACAAGCAACGAGGTATTTACCGACACTCATATGCCGCGCACAAACTCTCACGTGAACATGTAAAACACCTGTCTTATCAAATGTTCAAAACATGCTTGCCTGGTTCGGAGAAGTCGGAGTCTAGCTCGGCGAAGTTCGCGGCTCCTTCACCTCTTCCGGAACCTACGGCAATCACGAAACGGGTACTAACGTGAAAACCAACACTTGCACAGAAACTTCTCCAAATATTTTTCAAATAAATCCCATAAAAAACTAGACAAAATTTGAAGATTTTCAGAAAAAGAATCACTCAAAAATTCCTTTTTATTAAAAAGTTATAAAGGTTTCTGTCCAGGGACTTATCTGTAATGAAACAGAAAAGTTCCAGGGTTTTAACTAAGAAAACAGAAAACGCTTCGGTTGGGAATGCGTAAGCACAAAGGAGAAAACGTATTTGCCCGAAGGCGCCAACAGAAAACGGTTCGGAGGAGAATAGAATAGAGGCTGACAGGCGGGGTCCACCTGTCAGGTTTTAAAAGGTCGCCGGCGCCCGAAGACTGCGGTGGACGCCGGCGTCGAACCACGGCGAGTTAGGAGAAACGGAGGGTACCAAGAGCTTCAACGTCTTCTTCCGCGTCGGTGGGTGGTGGACTCGTCCAACGGGGAGCACCACTTCGACGGCGACACTATCTCCGGCGGACGGCGGCTCGGGTGAGGATGGGGAACTCCGGTGGAGGGCTGCAAACTACCAATTGAGGCGCGGGTCAGAACGAGGGATGCAAGGTGAAGCTACTGGCAAGAGAATGGGGGCGGAGGAGCACACACGGGGGCGAATCGGGCTGGATCCCGTGGCGGGTCGCGGCGGCCGGAGTCGAGGAAGGAGACCTCCTCGGGGCTCTTCCAGTGGCTAGGCTTGCTCTAGGGGGAGTGCAGGGATGGTGGGTGCTCGAGTTGAAGCTCGGGGCCTCTATTTATAGGCAGATCGACGGGGTGGCCGTGAACGGAGAATCTCCGGCGAGCGATTACGGCGGAGCAGTGGATTGGCAGGTGGTTTGAGTGGCCAGGCAGCATCAGTGGAGGTTACTGGAGTCGTTTCACAGCTAAACGGGGTCGGTCTTGGCGTAATGGCGTCGGTCCACGGTGAGGTGACCGCACGGGCTCAATGGCGGCAGAGAGCGCGCTCCGCGCCCTGCGGTTCACGACGAGAGCGGCAGCGCGTTCGGGGGAGTGGAAGGCCACGCGGCGAGCTCCGGTGGTTTGGGCGGCGCTGGGTGGCGTCGTCGGCGCCGTGTCTCCCGCTGGCGTCCGCAAAGCCGCCGCCGGCGTCGGTCACGGGGCGGCGCACCTTCTGCTGCTCGTCGCCGACGCCCGCAAGGCGCCAGGCGTTCATGCGGTGCAGGAACAAGAGGGCGGGGATGAGGAGCAAGGCGATGCGGTGGTACTGGCGAGATCGATGTCCTTCTCTGAAGAAAACGACAGCAAGCCACTGACTGAATCTCTAAATTTTTCTGAACTTGATACAGACAGTGCACTGCAGGTGTTTGACAGGAGGATTTTGCAATGAGATAAATTCTTCTGGAGCTGTAACTTGGTGAGGTGACCACTCAATGCACCCAGAGGCTGCCTGATTTTACTTGGAATTTTTGGAGAAGGTTTTGAATGAATTTCACCAAATTTGACAAATCTGGTCCAAACTTGCAGTAGGTGTAGTTTGAAAATTTTGAACTGAAGACCAGTGGATCTTCATGGTTCTTGATTGAGGGTTCAAAGGACTAGGAGGGGAAAAAGGTTTGGGGGCAAAAATCAAGACAGAAAGTGGAGTTCCTTTGTAAATCTCCAAGTGCTAGAAAAGAAGGCAGAAATTTATTTGAATAGAATATAAATGGAAATAATCACATGGGGAGGTTCAACTTGCTGGATTTGATGCAGATCATGATCCAAAGGTGAGGAAAGGGTTAGGAGAGGGGATTTGCACTAAGGCCATGGCAAGAAGGAATTATTGAAAGTGGCAAAGGATTTTCCAAAAGCCATAGTGCAAATTTCAAGGAGACTTTCAAAAGTCATATCCCAAGTGAAAATATTTTGTCTTGAGTCCAAGTGAAAGGCAAGAACCTCCAAGACCAAAGACAGATCTTGGTTGAATCCAAATAAAACTTTTGCCATAAAGAAAAATATTTGAGAGTGAGGGTTCTCTTGAAGAAAAAATAATTTAAATCACTCCCCTCAAGTCAAATAAAATCTTTTGAAAAATCCAAATAAAAACTTGGGTGTCACAACACCTACCCCCTTAGGAAAAATCTCGTCCTCAAGATTTCTGCTGATCCTCAAATAGATATGGATACTCTGCTCGAAGGAAATCTTCCCTTTCCCATGTAGCTTCATCCTCAGTGTGGTTGCTCCACTGAACCCTCAAAAACTTTGTCGTTTTCTGACGGGTCCTCCGTTCAGACTCTTCTAAAATCTTTACTGGTCTTTCTCTGTAGGTGAGATCTGGTTGCATATCAATGTCCTCATGAGGCACATGTTTTTCTGGGTTGCTCACACATTTTCTTAACTGTGAGACGTGGAACACGTCATGGACGTCTGACAGCTCCTTGGGGAGGTCTAGTTGGTGGGCTACCGTGCCTCTTCGTGCCTTTACACAAAATGGTCCAATGAATCTTGGGGCTAGCTTCCCCTTTATTTTGAACCGTTGCAGACCCCTCATAGGAGATACTCGGAGGTATACGGAATCACCGGGTCCAAAGCTGACCTCACGGTGCTTCTGATCATAGTAGCTCTTTTGGCGGCTCTGTGCTGTCTTGAGTCTGTCCCTGATCTGCTTAACTTTCTCCTCGGCCTCTTTAAGCATGTCTGGGCCGAAGATACGGCTGTCACCTGTTTCTGACCAATTCTGTGGGGTACGACACCTTCGTCCGTACAATGCTTCAAAGGGTGCCATTTGCAAGCTGGCTTGGTAACTGTTGTTGTAAGCAAATTCGGCATACGGCAAACTCTCTTCCCAACTGGATCCATAGGTGAGCACACAGGCTCTTAGCATATCCTCTAGGATTTGGTCCACATGTTCCGTTTGTCCATCAGTCTGAGGGTGGTATGCTGTACTGAAGGCTAGTTGCGTGCCCAGAGCTTGTTGTAGGTGATCCCAAAATTTGGAGACGAATTGGGTGCCTTGGTATGATATTATAGTCTTTGGGACTCCGTGCAAACAAACTATACGGGAGAGATAAAGTTTTGCCAGTCTTTGTGTGGAGTAGGTAGTCTTCACGGGAATGAAATGAGCAACTTTGGTTAGTCGGTCTGTGATGACCCATATGGCGTCATTCCCATGCTGTGATCGGGGTAGTCCGACGATGAAATCCATTCCTATTTCATCCCATTTCCACTCCGGTATTCTGTTTGGTTGGAGTAGCCCTGCTGGCTTTTGATGCTCGGCCTTGATGCGCTGACATGAATCGCAACATGCAATAAATGTGGCTATATCTCTTTTCATACCGTGCCACCAAAATCTTTCCTGAATGTCCTTGTACATTTTGGTTCCTCTAGGATGGATCGAGTATGGAGCGGTGTGGCTCTCCGTCAAGATCTGTTGCTTGAGTTCCTCAATTCTAGGTACGCAAAGTCTGTCTCGGTACCATAATGTTCCTTCACTGTCGGTGACGAACTCTGAAGTCTTACTAAGATTCATTTTCTTCTTTATGCCTTCGATGCTGGGATGTCCCTGTTGAGCCTTCTTAATTTGTTCCACCAGGGTGGGTTGTATCTCCAGGTTCGATACGGTGCCCTTGGAGACTAACATCATGTTGAGTCTAGCGAACTCTCGCTGAAACTCAGGCCTCAAGTTTTGCAGACCGTCATTGTCCGGGCTGGGGTTTCGACTAAGGGCATCAGCCACTACATTAGCTTTCCCTGGATGGTAGTGAATACCGACGTCATAGTCCTTGACCAGTTCCAACCAGCGTCGTTGGCGTAAATTCAGCTCAGGCTGTGTGAAAATATATTTGAGGCTCTTATGGTCCGTATATATTTCACAGCGATTTCCCAACAGAAAATGCCTCCACTCCTTGAGTGCATGTATGACTGCTGCTAGCTCCAAGTCATGTGTTGGGTAATTTTCCTCATGTTTTCGCAGCTGCCTGGAGGCATATGCGACAACTTTGCCATCCTGCATTACCACGCATCCGAGACCTTTTCGGGACACGTCACAATACACTTCAAAGCTCTTGTGTATGTCTGGCACAGTTAAGACTGGTGCGGTTGTCAGCTTCTTCTTGAGTTCTTGGAAGCTCTGCTCGCATGCTTCCGTCCATACGAATTTCTTATCCTTCTTGAGTAACTGGGTTATAGGTTTCGCCACAGTGGAGAACCCTTCAATAAATCTTCTGTAATACCCGGCCATTCCCAGGAAACTCCGCACATCAGTAACATTGGCGGGCGGCTTCCAGTCCAGTATGGCCTTGACTTTTTCTGGGTCTACGGCCACGCCATCTTGGTTCAGTATATGGCCCAAGAAGCCAACTTGTCTTAGCCAAAATTCGCACTTGCTAAATTTGGCATACAACTGATGTTTCCTCAATTCTCCCAAAACAATTCTGAGGTGCTCAGCATGCTCTTCTGGTGTCCTCGAGTAAACCAGAATGTCGTCAATGAACACCACCACAAATTTGTCCATGAATTTCATGAACACTTTGTTCATGAGGTGGACGAAATATGCGGGGGCGTTCGTTAGTCCAAAAGGCATCACTGTGAACTCGTATAACCCATATCTGGAAGTGAATGCTGTCTTGGGGATATCTTCTGTCCGTACCTTCAGTTGGTGATATCCCGATCTCAAATCAATTTTTGAGAATACCTTGGCTTGAGCGAGCTGGTCAAACAAATCATTTATCCATGGCATCAGATATTTATTTTTGATGGTGACCATATTGAGGGCTCGATAGTCTATGCACAGCCTCAGTGTCCCATCTTTCTTTTTGGCGAACAACACAGGCGAACCCCAAGGTGAGGAGCTGGCTCGAATAAATCCTTTGTCCAACAATTCCTTTATCTGCTTCTTCAACTCCACCAATTCTGAGGGTGCCATTCTATACGGCTTCTTATAGATGGGAGCGGTGCCAGGTGCTAGTTCGATGCTGAATTCGATCTCTCGGTCTGGTGGCATGCCTGGTAGTTCTTCAGGGAACACATCAGGAAACTCGCATACCACTGGAACCTTCCTCAGTTCTGCAATGTCCATTTTGTTCAGCTTTGGCTGCTGTGATCGTGGCCTTTCTTGAGCGGAAACTCTTATTGTCTTGCCGTGATGGTGAGTGAGAATCACTGTCCGATTGAAGCAGTCAATGAATCCTTTGTTGGTGGTCAACCAGTCCATCCCTAAAATGACATCCAGTCCTTTACTTTCCAACACGATGAGATTCGCGTGGAATTGTAGTCCTTCGAACTCAATGACCACTCCTTGGCAGTAACCTTGAGCGATTAGCTTATTTCCGGGGGACTTGATGATCATAGATTTTTCCAAGGGGAGTATCGGAAAATCATGTTGCGAAACAAAACTCTTCGAAACGAACGAATGGGAAGCTCCAGAATCAAACAAAACCGTGGCAGGTACTGTGTTGACAGGGAACGTACCGAGCACGATGTCTGGGGCATTCTGCGCTTCTTCCCTGGTTACATGGTTCATGTGACCCTTCCTGTGGTTGTTGTTGGGGTTGAAATTGTTGCGCTTGGGGGCGGGATTATTTCCACCATTGTTCGGCTTGAGTGCCGAGTCTCTTGGCTTCGGGCACTGTTTAGCATAATGCCCTTGTTGACCACAGGCATAGCAGGTGACCCCTGGACGGTATGTGAACTCTTTATCCCTGGCATGAAATTGTCCGACGGGCCTTGGCTCAGTAGTCGTGGATCTCCTTGTGTCTGTCCTTGGGACCTCAGTCTTGCCTCGGTTGCTGCGGGCAAGAGTCGTCTTGTCCCTCTTCCGCTTACGGATATCTTCCAGACTACGGCGCTCATTCTCCAAGGTGATGGCCTTGTCCACCAGCGTCTTAAAATCCGGAAAGGTGTGCACAATCGGTTGGCATCTCAGTGCTGGTGCCAGGCCGTCCAGGAATTTTTCCATCTTCTTGCTTTCTGTCATGTGCTCGTCGTAGGCATAACGAGACAGCTGGGTGAACTGACCATTGTACTCTGTCACTGACATGCCTCTTTGCTTCAGGTCATCAAACTCTCTCTTCTTGATCTTTAGGATGCTTCTGGGGATGTGTGCCCCACGGAAGCCTTCCTTGAACTCTTCCCAGGTGATGTTGTGTTCCCTGGGATGCATGCGTAGGAAGTTTTCCCACCATGCTGTGGCTGCTCCAGTAAGGTAGTGTGGTGCATAAAGCACCTTCTCATGATCTGAGCACTGAGCAATAATCAGTTTCCTTTCAATCTCACGAAGCCAATCGTCGGCTCCCAGTGGTCTCTTGGTGTGAGCAAAAGTTGAGGGGCGAGTCTTCTGTAACTCAGATAACTTGGAATGGGGTTGATAGGGTTCACGGTGGTTTCCCATGTTGATGACATGGTTCATCATCTCTTGGTGCTGTTGCTGGCTTTGCTCGAAGAGACGGCATACTTGAGACAGTGCTGCTTCGCTGTCCTGTTGGCTGGACTGACCCTGAGTGAAATTGTTGCTGGTCTGTGTCCCGTAAACCTCTTCTGGCTGATTGGGCATGGAGCGAGTCCACGGGCGAGACATTTTTCCAGTCTGGGGTATTATTTGCAAAACCCATGAGAAAAACTATGTAGCACAAGAAAAATCTCGCAAAGGCAATAATCAAAAAGGCTTCAAGGTTTTCCAAAGAAACACAAATGATTTTTCATGGAGAAGAAGTGCTCAACATAAAAATTACATGCGAAAAGCAAACACATGATACAGCACTCAGGATGCGCGTACACATCCGGACATGTTATTAAAACTAGCGTACTACTCCGGAAGGCAGCAAACACACCAATACAAACTAGCATACAGGAATAAACAGCACATCATACAGGCAGACATAACACGCGGCTACTCGGTGCTCTCAGTCGGAGATGGTGAAGATCTCCTTCCCCTTGCCGATGGCAAGGCTCAGCGGTCCAGGAGAATCAACCTCCACCTCCTCTCTAGCTGGCTCCTGGCGCGTGACGCTGCGCTGCGGTGATGGTGCGGGGGCGACTGGTGGTAGAGCGTGTGCGGCAGGCGGTGCGGCTCTGACTGGAGTAGGAGCGATGACTCGGTCGAACTCCTCAGTGGTAGGCAGACGGCGAGCAGTGGCCAAAATGGCCGGCGCATAAGAGGCTGAAGACAAGACGAATGTCAGGGGCGGCGCCGTGTTGAGAAGCTCCTTCCTGCTGGCAGGACCGCCCCGGACTAAGTCCATGCGGGCAGCCACGAGATCATCTACGAGGTTGTCGAAAGATTCCTCCAGAGCCTTGAGATACTCCACAACCATCTCGATGGCTTCATCTCGCTCTCCCCGATGGCAGGCGAACGCATAGTGGCTGGTGTAAGGCACATGGCATGGGAGGTAGCGGTAGCGACGAGTCTTCATCATAGGAAGGATGTCCCGAAGGCGAGCTATCGCCTCACGGGCAGCCATCTGCATGGCATGCCTCTCCGTAGGCATGGCCCTTCCCACAAAACGGAAGTGGCGAGCAGCAGAACGTCCTCCCTTGAACTGCACCACAGCTTGGTGCATAGACACGTCGTCACTGAGCTTGTGCTGGTAGAGTGTGAACTCCGGGCGAGCTGCTGGCCCGATCGCGAGCTTGGTGATGGAGACGAGGAGCTTGACAAACCCCTCGGGCACATTGGTGAACACTCGATTCTCACAGTTGCTGCCAGCCATCTACAAAAGTAGGCAAAAATTCTGAGTAGTCATGTCATAAATTTATGATGACCAACAGAAAATAGCTACAATTGCAAAATGCTGAAAAAGCACAAAAGACGCTAATAACCAATTAGCGATCGCACCTAGTGGCTTCCTACAGTCAACCTGGCTCTGATACCAAGCTTGTCACGACCGGTTTTTCAATAAAATAATTATTGAGAGACCAATCCCTTTTACGGACCAGCGAGGAAGAATTCCTTCTCACTGGTAGACAATATTTTGGTCACAGAAGAAAAATACCAGGAGTACTAAATATAATACAAGGTTGAGCAGAGACTGCCCAACAATTTATTACATGCACGCCGCTATAACAAGACGGCGGGTAGGGTGGCAAACTACTAACTCACGATAATAACGGTGGTGGAAATATCATCGCGAAGCGAGTGATATGATTCCAGAAGACTACAACTCTTCGAGCGTCGGAGTGAGGCTCGAGGAGACTTATAGCGGGTGGCGGAAGCGTATACAATACAAGTGACCAATATCCGGGATCGTGCAGGACTGACTGGGACTCCTCTAGGCATCGGACGCGCTATCAAACTCTTCATCCAAGAGATCGCCTTCGTCAACATCTGGCCAAATCAACAAGCCAGGTGAGTACTATGAAAGTACTCGCAAGACAGTTCGGACATAAGGTATAACAAATGTAAACATGAAGCACATGAACAAGTTAACCAGTGTGATCAGACATAGGGATAATAAATATTGGATGCCAAGCGAGGGTCTGAATGACGCCTCGAGCGGAAACTACAGAATAGTAATACTGGTGCCAAACGAGTGTCTGAAAGACTCCTCGAGCGGAAAAATGCGGAATAATAATGCTGGTGCCAAACGAGTGTCTGAAAGACTCCTCGAGCGGAAAAATGCGGAATAATAATGCTGGTGCCAAACGAGTGTCTGAAAGACTCCTCGAGCGGAAAAATGCGGAATAATAATACAGGTGCCAAACGAGTGTCTGAAAGACTCCTCGAGCGGAAAAATGCAGAATAGTAATACTGGTGCCAAACGAGTGTCTGAAAGACTCCTCGAGCGGAAAATGCGGAATAATAATGCTGGTGCCAAACGAGTGTCTGAAAGACTCCTCGAGCGGAAAATGCAGAATAATAATGCCACAGTCGGGCGTCGAGGCGACACCACATAAAGGGCTTGCAACAGAAAATAAAGACAGTGCATGCCACAGTCGGACATCTGTGCGACATCACATAAAGGGCTTATATTTAAAGTAAGAAACAAGTACACGCCACAGTCGGACGTCTGCGCGACGTCACATAAAGGGCTTATATCACAGCTCAATAATACAATCGTTCGGGAACATAAATTACCACAAGCATGCGACAAATATAAAGTTAGTCCATCCACAGGAATAACAATAAAACTGGATTTACCACTTGAGCTTGTTCACCGGGGACAAGTTTTCCACGCGGATAGATATGGATATAATGTTTTCATTACATGATCATGGATACGATGATTTGGAAGGAATTGACTCTGCAGAGTTTGTACTTAACCACAGCCAATGGATTTCAGTAGTCACGGGGACTAGTTCCGTCTACGGTGTTTTGGAAGAAACACGTCTAACCAGTACACAACCAATTCAACCATCCGAAGCCAGGGATCACCCTCGGCGACGTTCAAGAAAAACCTTGAGACGGGGAGGCTACAACCTCGCGTAGCATGGGATCAAATTTCTATACGCGCGCTCTAAGGGGGTGCCCCCCCTCTCGGTCCCAACCGGAAACACCCATGCCCCCTGACCGGATGACTGGCTTTAATCCTGGGCCAAGGTACCATCATCCCGGCCTCTCTGTTTGGTGTGTACACGGAAAGAGGTTACCAACTTACTAAACCGCATCCTGGCAATGAGACATGTGGTAGCACGGAAGGGGGAAAGAACGATAACGTGGCTCCAACCATGTTAACGTCGGAGAAAGTCGGATGACGCAAGGCTAGTATGCTACAACAGTACCACCTTGCTGCCCTTCATGTCACCACATGATTAGGCCATCTCTCATCAGAGATCATCGCAACTTTTGAACATGCGGGAAAGGAACGATAACGTGACTCCAACCACGTTAACGTCGGAGAAAGTCGGATGACGCAAGGCTGGTATGCTACAACAGTACCACCTTGCTGCCCTTCATGTCACCACATGATTAGGCCATCTCTCATCAGAGATCATCGCAACTTTGGAACATGCGGGAAAGGAACGATAACGTGACTCCAACCACGTTAACGTCGGAGAAAGTCGGATGACGCAAGGCTGGTATGCTACAACAGTACCACCTTGCTTCCCTTCATGTCACCACATGATTAGGCCATCTCTCATCAGAGATCATCGCGACTTTGGAACAACCGGGTCGTTGCCTTACAAGCAACGAGGTATTTACCGACACTCATATGCCGCGCACAAACTCTCACGTGAACATGTAAAACACCTGTCATATCAAATGTTCAAAACATGCTTGCCTAGTTCGGAGAAGTCGGAGTCTAGCTTGGCGAAGTTCGCGGCTCCTTCACCTCTTCCGGAACCTACGGCAATCACGAAACGGGTACTAACGTGAAAACCAACACTTGCACAGAAACTTCTCCAAATATTTTTCAAATAAATCCCATAAAAAACTAGACAAAATTTGAAGATTGTCAGAAAAAGAATCACTCAAAAATTCCTTTCTATTAAAAAGTTATAATGGTTTCTGTCCAGGGACTTATCTGTAATGAAACAGAAAAGTTCCAGGGTTTTAACTAAGAAAACAGAAAACGCTTCGGTTGGGAATGCGTAAGCGCAAAGGAGAAAACGTATTTGCCCGAAGGCGCCAACAGAAAACGGTTCGGAGGAGAATAGAATAGAGGCTGACAGGCGGGGTCCACCTGTCAGGTTTAAAAAGCTCGCCGGCGCCCGAAGACTGTGGTGGACGCCGGCGTCGAACCACGGCGAGTTAGGAGAAACGGAGGGTACCAAGAGCTTCAGCGTCTTCTTCCGCGTCGGTGGGTGGTGGACTCGTCCAACGGGGAGCACCACGTCGACGGCGACACTATCTCCGGCGGACGGCTGCTCGGGTGAGGATGGGGAACTCCGGTGGAGGGCTGTAAACTACGAATTGAGGCGCGGGTCAGAACGAGGGATGCAAGGTGAAACTACTGGCAAGAGAATGGGGGCGAAGGAGCACACACGGGGGTGAATCGGGCTGGATCCCGTGGCGGGTCGCGGCGGCCGGAGTCGAGGAAGGAGACCTCCTCGGGGCTCTTCCAGTGGCTAGGCTTGCTCTAGGGGGAGTGCAGGGATGGTGGGTGCTCGAGTTGAAGCTCGGGGCCTCTATTTATAGGCAGATCGACGGGGTGGCCGTGAACGGAGAATCTCCGGCGAGCGATTACGGCGGAGCAGTGGATTGGCAGGTGGTTTGAGTGGCCAGGCAGCATCAGTGGAGGTTACTGGAGTCGTTTCACAGCTAAACGGGGTCGATCTTGGCGTAATGGCGTCGGTCCACGGTGAGGTGACCGCACGGGCTCAACGGCGGCAGAGAGCGCGCTCCGCGCCCTGCGGTTCACGATGAGAGCGGCAGCGCGTTCGGGGGAGTGGAAGGCCACGCGGCGAGCTCCGGTGGTTTGGGCGGCGCTGGGTGGCGTCGTCGGCGCCGTGTCTCCCGCTGGCGTCCGCAAAGCCGCCGCCGGCGTCGGTCACGGGGCGGCGCACCTTCTGCTGCTCGTCGCCGACGCCCGCAAGGCGCCAGGCGTTCGTGCGGTGCAGGAACAAGAGGGCGGGGACGAGGAGCAAGGCGACGCGGTGGTACTGGCGAGATCGATGTCCTGCTCTGAAGAAAACGACAGCAAGCCACTGACTGAATCTCTAAATTTTTCTGAACTTGATACAGACAGTGCACTGCAGGTGTTCGACAGGAGGATTTTGCAATGAGATAAAGTTTTCTGGAGCTGTAACTTGGTGAGGTGACCACTCAATGCACCCAGAGGCTGCCTGATTTTACTTGGAATTTTTGGAGAAGGTTTTGAATGAATTTCACCAAATTTGACAAATCTGGTCCAAACTTGCAGTAGGTGTAGTTTGAAAATTTTGAACTGAAGACCAGTGGATCTTCATGGTTCTTGATTGAGGGTTCAAAGGACTAGGAGGGGAAAAAGGTTTGGGGGCAAAAATCAAGACAGAAAGTGGAGTTCCTTTGTAAATCTCCAAGTGCTAGAAAAGAAGGCAGAAATTTATTTGAATAGAATATAAATGGAAATAATCACATGGGGAGGTTCAACTTGCTGGATTTGATGCAGATCATGATCCAAAGGTGAGGAAAGGGTTAGGAGAGGGGATTTGCACTAAGGCCATGGCAAGAAGGAATTATTGAAAGTGGCAAAGGATTTTCCAAAAGCCATAGTGCAAATTTCAAGGAGACTTTCAAAAGTCATATCCCAAGTGAAAATATTTTGTCTTGAGTCCAAGTGAAAGGCAAGAACCTCCAAGACCAAAGACAGATCTTGGTTGAATCCAAATAAAACTTTTGCCATAAAGAAAAATATTTGAGAGTGAGGGTTCTCTTGAAGAAAAAAAATTTAAATCACTCCCCTCAAGTCAAATAAAATCTTTTGAAAAATCCAAATAAAAATTTGGGTGTCACAGATCTCATGGTAGATCAACTCTTGTAATACTAATATTCATCAAGATCAATCAAGCAGGAAGTAGGGTATTACCTCCGTAGAGAGAGCCCGAACCTGGGTAAACATTGTGTCCCCCGTCTCCTGTTACCATCGATCCTAGACGCACAGTTTGGGACCCCCTACCCGAGATCCGCCGGTTTTGACACCGACAGCGGTGACCCGGCGGCTAGGATTAGAGCCCCTCGATCGCCCGTGCGGGGGGCGACGGAGGGGAGGGGAGGAGGAGGTGGAGGAAGGAGATGGTGATGTGTATACATGTAATAAAATTCTAACTATACATTTTCATGGCAGGCGTCCTTAAACAAAGGGAATGGTCTTCCTTCACCAAAATTAAGCTTGAGCTTCTTCCATTTGACTTAATGTTTGAATATGACACCATTGCAGATCTTATACAGACTGCAAGTGTAGTCGGATCATATAGTAAAGTGAAATCACATGGTATTATAAAACTAATGTTGATGCATCTTATAATACGGGCAATATGAATGGAGCATCCAAAGTAACTATAAGAGATGATAGTGCATATATAGTTTGGCAACGGGTGATAGTCGATATCAGAACTGAAGGAGAGCTTCTAAATTGTTCAGCCAGGGGTTAAGACACTCCAGCGACTCCACAGATCATGGCGACATAATTTACCCAGGTTTGAGCCACACACACACACACACACACTCACTCACTCACTCTCGCTTGATCCTAGCCGGGATGTTTCTCCTGTTGGGCCTTCCTCTCATTAAGTAGTTGCTAGTTTGAACATGTAGGAGACCCACTGTGGGCCCATGAATTTGTGGTTGTGCTTCTGCGCTTGAGCCGTCCTCGTGGGCTGGTGCACTTATTTACCTTTGTCGTGTACAGGTTCACTTGAGCCAGAAGTGTGGAGTGTTGGCTCGCTAACACCCCCTTCTCCTTGGGTCGCGACTTGTCCCCAAGTCGCAACACAAGGGAAACGCTAACACATGTCCTCCAAATATTCCCAAGTGTCATGCGTCGAATCAATTGCCGGCCAATGTTACAACCCTTGCTGTTGCTGCTTGTGCGCTCCCGGACACCACCTCCTCTCCAAGATCTTTTTAGGCACTTGAAGATTACTGTATGTTGCAAGCAAATGATATGAAACATTTGTACCTGGTGCCAGCACCTTGCGAAGCAGAGAGACACGAAAGACATGATAGATAGAAGACCCTTCAGGTAGTTGCAACTTATATGAAACATTGATTCTGCTATAAAGGGTTCAAATTAGTTAAATGTGAGCTTAGGATTTTCTCGTTGAGCCACTGAAGTTTGAATATATGGCTAGAGTTTGAGGAATATTGCATCTCTGATGTGTACTACGCAATTTTATTGTTGTAGACTCCTGTTGGGCCTCCAAGCGCAGATTTGTAGGACAGTAGCAATTTTCCCTCAAGTGAATGACCTAAGGTGTATCAATCTGTGGGAGGCGTAGGATGAAGATGGTCTCTTTCAAACAACCCTGCAACCAAATAACAAAGAGTCTCTTGTGTCCCCAACACACCAAATAAAATGGTAAATTGTACAGGTGCACTAGTTTGGCAAAGAGATGGCGATACAAGTGTAATATGGATGGTAGATATAGGTTTTTGTAATAAGAACAATAAAAAATAGCAAGGTAGCAACTAACAAAAGTGAGCACAAACAATATTTCAATGCTTGAAAATAAGGCCTAGGGTTCATACTTTCACTAGTGCAATCTCTCAACAATGCTAATATAATTGGATCACATAACAATCCCTCAACGTGCAACGAAGAATCACTCCAAAGTTCTTATCTAGCGGAGAACATAAGAAGAAATTGTCGTAGGTAGCAAACCACCTCAAAAGTTATCCTTTCCGATCAATCTATTGAGCCATCCCTATAAGTGTCACAAACAGCCCTAGAGTTCGTACTAAAATAACACCATATGAAAACACATCAATCAACCATAATGTCACCTAGATACTCCAATGTCACCACAATGTCAAACAACTTCAGATTCATAATATTCAATCCAACACCAAGAACTTCAAAGAGTGCCCCAAGATTTACACCGGAGAAACAAGGATGAAAACGTGCATCAACCCCTATGCATAGATTACCCCAATGTCACCTCGGGAATCCGTGACTTGAGTGCCGAAACATACATCAGGTGAATCAATATAATACCCCATTGTTACCACGGGTATTCATATGTAAGACATACATCAAGCGTTCTCAAATCCATAAAAGTATTCAATCCGATAACGACGAAATCTCAAAGGTAAAACTCAATTCATCATAGTAAGATAGAGAGGGAGAAACACCACATTATCCAACTATATTAACAAAGCTCGCAGTACATGTGATCGTGCCAAATCAAGAACACGAGAGAGAGAGAGAGAGAGAGAGATCAAACACATAGCTACTAGTACAAACCCTCAGACCCGAGGGTGAACTACTTCGTTTTCATCATGGAGACCATAGGGATGATGAAGATGGACTCCGGTGATGATTTCCCCCTCCAGCAGGGTGCTGGAACGAGATCCTAATTGAGTTTTCGTGGATACAGAGGCATGTGGTGGCGGAACTTCTCATCTAGGGTTATTTATGGGAGTTTATGTATTTATAGGATTTTTTGGCGTCGGTCTCATACTGAGATGGGCTTCGGGGGACCCACTACCCACCAGCTGGCGCGCCCTGGTGACTAGTGGGCAGCAGGCCCCTCTCTAGTGGGTCTTTGCTCCAGTATTTTTCTCTTATTCCAAAATAATTCTTCAAAAAATTTCGTCCAATTCCGAGAACTTTTATTCTTGCACAAAAACAACACCATGGTAGTTCTGATGAAAACAAAGTCAGTCATGGTTAGTTCCATTCAAATCATACCAAAACCATATAGAATTGTTGTAAACATGGCATGAATACTTCATAAATTATAGATACGTTGGACACATATCAGCAGCCCCAAGCTTATTTCCTGCTCGTCCTCGAGTAGATACATGATAAAAGAAATAATTTATGAAGTGTGAATGCTAGCATAATGTATAGGTTTGATCAATGATAATTTCAATCACTTTTCCTAGCATCATAATAGCAACTCTTTCTCATAAAACTCATCATAATAAAGTAGCAATCAATTCACATGTTATGGTTCAAAAAATGCATTCTCTTGAAACTTGACAACCTATGTTCTCAGTCACCAAGCAATTGCATTTCAACTTATTCACACTGGTACGCGTCGGTCCTAAACAAACGGTTTTTAACCCCTTTCGGCGACGGCATTCGGAACCATTGCAAAGTGAGCGTGGGCGATAGGGGGGTCCTTCCCACACAACCCATAAACCGTTGGGGATATGCCCTCCTGGCACACACGCTCGGCAAAATGAGGTCGTGTGCGACCGGCGAGCACTCAAATACAGAAATACATACAGTAGTGCTAAAAAAATACAATTATACAGGCAAAATCATTTCCGGTCGTAAGTACATCCCACACAGTCAGTCACCACTAAACGTTTCCGTTCGTATATACATCCCACACAGTCACTACAAGGAAAACGTTTGCGCAAGGTGGCGTAACGCAAACAGTTTTGAAGAGAATGTCGTGTGTGATTGTTCATTGATCCAACACGCTTTATTCCTAGAAACTGTGTGCGTTGCCTGAGGTCATCGCCCATGGTGTTTTCTCATTAACCGTTTGCAATAGGAAAACCCGATTAGCAAGCTAATTGGCCAATTAGCAGGCTAATTGCCCTATTATTAATAATCCATTTCTAATCTAATTGACATTCATATTAAGCACATAATATATTCCATTTCCATATTAAGGAAGCAGGATTTCATAATTGAAATACATCGGAGTACAACATGATATAGCTTCAGCACTCAGCTACCCCATTACACAACTGCACCAGCAGCAAGTTTCACATGCAACATCTAGAACCTTTCGAAATTAGCATCATAGACGCACACAGAGATGCATCTCATCTGGAATACTGCCAAAGCGGAAGGCAAATATTGAGCCTTCATTCATGTTGAAGGTCTTTGCAACTTTAGGCCAGTGCCTGTGGATGAATGACCGTCCATCCTTCGACCTCTTCAGGAACACTTCAATATTGAACTGTGGGTGTTGTATGAAAACTTTCCTCGCCTCCTGACCACAGAGGTGGTTTGAGAGGTAATCATCAGTGAACCCTGAAAACAAGGATGTGCATAAATATCTTCTCTATATTGGAAACGGGGCAAAGGAATAAAAAAAGGCAAGGTATAATAGTTAGTACCATCTTGTAAACCTCAGTGCTTCCCATTGTTTCCCTGCAACACATATAAGGTAGTTAGCCATCAGGTTAAGTGGGTTCGCATGCTATCAGTAAAATATGTTGATGAAAAATAAGCACATTGCAGATTCATCAGATTAATTCAAGCCACATGGAAAACCCATTTATCCAAACCAAGCATGATTAAGAACTAGGAAATATAGCACGTGTATATGTTTCTCATGTATTAAGTGCAGCCAAATTCAATTTATTCCTCACATGGTATACAATAACAGAATGCAGCTGTCGGTGTACAAAAGTAGGGGCACACCTTTGTACCCCTTTACTTGTGCGCGGGCAGTCGGAGCCACGCGCCACAGCCACACTAAGCAGGGCAGAGGAGGGGAACCGGAGAGAAGCCGAAGCCCAAGACAACCACGACAACGCCAAGACCATAAATGCAAGACAACAAAGGGGCGGGGTGGAGTCCCCCGACAAGGCCCTTGCCGGGGCAGGCTTCTGCGACCCCGATAAGAACCTTGCCGGGGCAACTTGCCCAAACACCAAGAGAGCGAGCCACCCTTCAGCCCGCGGGTTCCAACCCAACTAACTGTGGTTGGACCAGGGCTCGGGAGGCACCTCTGTGGTGGCATGCAGATCTTTGTCAAGACCATAGATATATGAGATCAAGATGAGGACCAGAAGACGGCAACCCTCGGCAGGATCCTTGCCGAGGAAAGCCACAAGACCCCCGGCAAGATCCTTGCCGGGGACGACTGCACATCGCGGCAAGACCCTTGCCGGGCCACCCGACAAGACCCTTGCAAAGAATGCCAGCAGGGCCCCCGCTAGGGCCGCACCAGCCAAGCTTCCACCGCCGTTCGCATGCAGCTGCCAGCCCAACTGGCTGGGCTGGCACCTGCATGGCAACATGCAGCTCCCAGACCAGATCAGCAAGCACATGCATGGCGGCATGCTAATCTTCGTGAAGACTTTGCCACCGCGCCACCTCAGCTGCCTGCCTGCCTACATGGCGCCGCATGCATCGCTGACCAGGGCGCGTGTCGAAGCAAGGAAGAGCGGCGACGGACGGGACGGGCCTCTTTCCCGTCCCCAATAAAGCAAGGGGACACCTAAGCGATGCATTAAATGCGTCTTGTCCTGTAATACGAGCGATAAGCTCGTAGCACTGTACGCCTTTCCACCTCCTGTGTGCCACTGTGGCAGCCCCTTTAGACTATAAAAGGAGGCCCATGGTGTACTGGAGAAGGATTCGGCTCTTTGGAACGACCCAGCCACCGTAGCTAGTTGGAAGGCTCAAGAACACTCAATACATCCACCAAAGCAGGACTAGGGTTTCACGCATCCTCGCGGCCCGAACCTGGGTAAACGATCCTTGTGCTGATTACTAATCCTGCTCGTCTTGCAACCCTGCGCCCCGGCATAGTAGGGATTCTTGTGATCCCATGGGTGTCGTTTCCCACCGACATCTTTGGCACGCCAGGTAGGGGGCGCAATTGTGAGAATCTGGTCTAGTAGTTAGCCTAGCGGTTCTTTATCGCCATGGCTTCTAAAAGAAGAAGATGGCCGGGAGAAAACGGCGCCGCCTACGAGTGCGAAGGATGCCAGCGCGACAACCAAGCAAGAAAGCTAAGTCATTCAGAGCCTTGAGCTATTTCCTTTTGTATATAAGGTTATCGTCCTCAGAGATCCTGCCTATGTGTGGGAAACCTGCACGCAAGGGGGCCCTCCCACGATTGGCAACGCCCTAGTTCTGTTTCGAGTCCGCTCAACAGCTCAAGCGGCCGTGTCGAGAGTGGCGGGGTAGCCTTCCACACCTGGCAATGCTCTTGATTCTGACTCGAGTCAAGCTCGACAGTTCGGGCGGCCGCGTTAAGGGCGGTAAGGTGGTTCACCCGGCAGCAAGCACACCCGGCAGGCCAATGGGGATCCGTCCTCAAGACGCCGCCCTGGGTATACACGTCGGCAAGCCTACCCGATAAACGTAGGGTGGACATACAGAGAGAGGTCGAACAGGAAAATAACATGCATAATATCAAAGTACTGCAGAAGTTATATTACATCGCTTGTTGCCGTAGTTCTAACTAAAGATAAAAATCGTCTTGGTTGTGAACTTGCAACAACGAAAAGAAACTGGGTGCCTAATCCCGGCGCTGGCCCTCCACCCTCAGAATTCCGCCGACACCGCTGATGACGGGCTTGGTGCGCTCCCTGAGCGGCGCGAGGTCAGTATCCTCCGGCAAGCTCTCCAGCGCAGCGTCGAAGTCGAGGTCGGAGTACCAGTACGCCACCTTGGTGAGAACCTTGGTCATGGCGCCCTGGCAAAGCCTCCGGGCCTTGTCGGCCAGCGAGGCCGCCCGGTTGGCATGAAGCCGCTCCAAAGCACCGACGACCTTCTCAAAGAACAGGGTCAGGCTGTAGTTGGCGCCCACACTCTGCTATGGGTCGTATCTCACGTCCGGCATCCCCATGGTGGCCAGCTGCGCGGCGGCCTGGTTGGCAATGGTGGCGAGGCGATCGAGCCAGCAGTTCTCGCCCTCCACGTGCTCCTTGAAGTTGAGGGCCTCGTTCTTCCGCAGCTGCTTCTCGGTCTCCAGGTTTTTGGTCAGGGTCCCTTCCCGGGCCCTGGCCTCCGACAACATCTTCTCGAGACCCTCCAGCTTCAGCTCGAGGTCTTTGATGGAGTTGTTGGCCTCGGAGAGCTCCCCGGCCCTGCTGACGGCCGCGCCCTGCGCCTCCATTAAGGCACTGTTGAGCGTGTCCTTCTCCTGGGACAGCTTCAGGGCTTGCTCCTTCAGCTCGTCCTGCTCCACCTTCAGCTCCTTCACCTTGCCGGCGTGAACCAGAGCCTGGGCATCGAGTGTCTCTTTGTGCCTCTGCTCCAGCTCTTGGGTCCGCTGCGCGGCAAGCTTCTCCACCTCCTTGTCCTTGGTGCGGAGTTTGGCGTCGAGGTCCGCTTCACGCTTGGCGAGATCCTCCTCCTGGGAGTTCAGCGCGGCCTGGTGCTGGGTCCGGGCGGCCTCGGCTGCCACGGCCAAGCCATCCGCCATCTCCTGGGCCTTCTCGATGTTGGCCAGCTTCATGGTGAGCTCCACGTCGCGCTTGGCCAGCTCTCCCTGGGCGGTCTTCAGCTCTTCGCTAGCTTGGCGGAACCAAGCCTATGCCTCGGCGATGCGCACCTTGAGGTCCGCCTCCGCTTGGTCCACCGTTGCCATCCTGGACTTGGCCTTGTCCAGGCGGGCGCGGTGGAGCGCTTGGAGCCTCCGGAAGTTGGCACCCATGGCCTGGAGGATCCGCTCCTCCTGGGAGCCGTCGCCACCTGCGCTCGGCTCGTCGACGACTTCAAGCCCGGCGGCGGCAAGCACTTCATCGTCAAACACCTCTCCCTCGACGGCGTCCTGGTGCTCGACGCACCTGGAAGGTGGACGAACAAGTCGTCACTCACCCTTAGATACTTGCCGGAACTAGAGGCGGCGGAGGAGGAAGGCTGGTCATCGACCATCTCCTCCTCGGCGGCGGCCTTGCCGGCCTCCCCGGCAAGTCCCTTGCTGGCCTCCTCAGCAGTGGCCTTGCCGGGCTCCTCGGCAGGCCCCTTGGCGGCGTCCTCAGCAGCGCCCTTGGCAGCCTTCTCGGCGGTGATATCCTCGGCCTCCGCCGCGGCGGCCTTGGCGACGTCCTCGATGATGGCGTCCACGTCCCCTGGGTCCACTGAGGAGGGATCTGGGCACCAAAGGAGGGAGTGAGGCAAGGCCAAGACCAAGGGTCAGAAAGAAAAGGAACGGGGACAAAAGGCGAACAACTTACCAGTGCCAGGCTGGGAAGCAGAAGTCCCTTCCCCGCCAACGTTTGGCGCCGAGGCGAAGCCACCGACGCCCGAGTTCTCCTCCTCCTCCTCCATATGCGTGGGCTCGGTGCTCGGCGCCCTTGCCGGGGACGCCCCTCGGGGCGGCGTGGTCGATGGGGGCGGCGTGTTGGGAGTAGCCCTCTGTGGCTCCTCCTGCCGCTGCTCTCCTCCTGCGCACCCGACGAGGTCAGTACCAAAGCGTCATACCCCCGAAAGATGTCGACGAGGGGAGAGTGATGGACTTACGCTGGGGGCTGTGCCGGGGGTTGCTGTCTGGGCTGCTCCGCACCACCAATGGGGCCCTCGAAGTACCCGCCGGGGGCTGGCTGCCTGCCGAGGCCTTGGCCCTCTTCACCCTCTGGGCCAGCGTCTCCGCGTCCCTGCAAAGGCGGAAACAAATCAACACAAGCGGCACAGATTGAGGAGATGGAGATGACAGAAAGGAACAGGATACTCACTCGTCATCCACCTCCTCCTCTGTTGCCTTCCTCTTTCTTCTGGGGCTGAGTGACCCGAAGTCGAAGGTGACCCCCGCGTCGGTGTCTGCCGGAGGAGGGCAGGAGGGCGGAGTCTGGGCGCACTTGGACGAAGAGGAGGCATATGCTTTCTTCTTCGCCACAGCGGCCCTCACCACCTTCTTCGCCGCCGCGGCCCTCACCACCTTCTTCGCCACCGCTGCCCTCGTCTGACGTGCGGACTCTTCCGGAGACTTTGGCCGCCGTGCGGCCTTGACGGGTCATACCGGCTTGCCAGAAGTGGCCCATCGCAGGACTCGCCCTCTCCCCGTGGCCGGAGGATCAACAGCCCCGGCCTCCTCCTCTGACGATTCATCGGCCGCATCCTCAACAAGAGGAGCCTTGGTGCCGGCGCTGCTGGCCTCCCCAGCGGCCTCCGCCCACCGGGCGAGCTCCTCCTCCTCCGCGGCCGTCGCGGCCCTGTCCTCCATGCCACCGGGGCTGCCGGCCTCCTCGGCAAGCTTCGCCTCCATCGCCCTGGCGGCGATGTAGTCAAGCTCCGCCTGGGTGGTGTCCTGGACAAGCCGCGGCTCAGCGGTGACGTACCCCTCATGCAAGGTGTCGAAGAACTCCTGCACCTTAATCTCCTCCGGCTCGACCCATCTCGGATCAAGGCCATGCGCGTTGAAGTCCGGCATCATGGCAATGATCTCGGTCTGGCGCGAGTTGTTGCTCAGCGGGCCCACTCCTGCCGGCAACTTGAACAAGTGCCCCTTGGCGACCTTGCCGGCCTTCGCGGCGGCCCTCGCGGCCTTGCCAGTCCGCTCGACCTCGCCGTTGCGGTTCACGTCGAGCTGGAAGAGCCGCTGGCAGAAGTGAGCGTGCCCCATCACTTTGAAGTTGTTGTCGAGGCCGGGGCAAAGCCTCATGATGTCGGCGGCGTTTGAAAAGAGCCAGGCCGGCCTCCCCTTGTTGTGCAGTGGAGCGATCTAGTGGCGGATGAAATCCGCCCCGATCATGCCGAGGGTGAGCCCGGCCTCAGTAAGCCGAAGGATCCTGGTGGTGGCGATCGTGAGCTTCTCGTCGTTGGTGTCGACGTCGCCCCAGTCGCTCCTGCGGGCCGGCGGCGCCTGGCGAACCTCGCAGAACGCCGACGGGTCCTTCTCCTCGATCCAGCACCACCGGCCCCGCCATTCCTCCCACCTCTCCTTCATGGCGCCCTCCGGGTATGCCCCCTTGGACCGTGGGATCCAGGTGATGCAGGCAGAGATGGCGCCCCCTGGTTGGATCCGAGGGGAGAAGTAGTGGCGGAAGAGCACCGTGTTGGGGTGCACCCCGGCGAAGCCCTCGCAGAGGTGCGCGAAAAGAGCCATGCACGCCACGACATTTGGAGTAAAATACAAAATGTGGAATCCGTAGGTGTGCATGACGTCGCGGAAGAAATCAGAGATGGGGGGACAGAGCCCGCTGGAGAAGTAGTCGACAAAGAAAGGGTACCGATTTGGAGCGGCCTCGGTGCAATTGGCGGGGATGACGCGCGTGGTTCGTTGCCCCATCTTCTCTCCCCCCGTCTTGACCCCCCACAATGATTTGAAGGCCTCCCTGAGCTCGAACATGTCGACCGTCGAGGGGAAGCAGGTGAGCTGCGTCCGCTGCGCTGCCAGCGCACTCTCCTGCGGCTCCGTCGCTCCGGCGTCCTTGGCCTTGCCCTTGCTGGATTTGGGCGCCATGGCGGCTAGGGGAACAAGAGATAGAAGACGACAGAGACACGGCGGCGGCGAGCAAGAGCGAAGCTTAGGGAGGAAGGAGAAGGGGACGGCGGCTCTGAGATTGGAAGAAGGCGCGGAAGGGGTAAAGTGAGCAGCGCGCTCGCGGTTATTCCTTTTTACGGGGAAGGCGCTGGCCGTCTCCTTTCCCATTAACTGCGACGTGACGCATGCATGCGGAAACCGCATCACGCATGACCCCCACGCCACGCACGACCCTCCACGTCGCACGCGGGTCAAGGGGAAGTGCAGCGGATGAGCAGTTACTGTGGTAAAATCCGCCCTGCTTGCCCGCGCACCGTTTTGGGCCTGGCCCAACAACGTGTCGCGCTTATGTATGGCCCAGGCCCGAGGGCTCTTGTCGGTGTACAAAAGTAGGGGCACACCTTTGTACCCCTTTACTTGTGCGTGGGCAGTCGGAGCCACGCGCCACAGCCGCACTAAGAAGGGCAGAGGAGGGGAGCCGGAGAGAAGCCGAAGCCCAAGACAACCACGACAACGCCAAGACCAAAAACGCAAGACAACAAAGGGGCGGGGTGGAGTCCCCCGGCAAGGCCCTTGCCGGGGCAGGCCTCCGCGGCCCCGACAAGAACCTTGCCAGGGCAACTTGCCCAAACACCAACAGAGCGAGCCACCCTTGAGCCCGCGGGTTCCAACCCAACTAACTGCGGTTGGACCAGGGCTCGGGAGGCACATCTGTGGTGGCATGCAGATCTTTGTCAAGACCATAAATATATGAGATCAAGATGAGGACCAGAAGACGGCAACCCTCGGCAGGATCCTTGCCGAGGAAAGCCACAAGACCCCCGGCAAGATCCTTGCCGGGGACGACTGCGCATCGCGGCAAGACCCTTGCCAAGAACGCCAGCAGGGCCACCGCCAGGGCCGCACCAGCCAAGCTTCCATCGCCGTTCGCATGGAGCTGCCAGCCCAACGAGCTGGGCTGGCACTTGCCTGGCAACATGCAGCTCCCAGACCAGATCAGCAAGCACATGCATGGTGGCATGCAGATCTTCGTGAAGACTTTGCCACTGCACCACCTCAGCTGCCTGCCTACCTACATGGCGTCGCATGCATCGCTGACCAGGGCGCGTGTCGAAGCAAGGAAGAGCGGCGACGGACGAGACGGGCCTCGTTCCCGTTCCCAATAAAGCAAGGGGACACCTAAGTGATGCATTAAATGCGTCTTGTCCTGTAATACGAGCGATAAGCTCGTAGCACTATACGCCTTTCCACCTCCCGTGTGCCACTGTGGCAGCCCCTTTCGACTATAATAGGAGGCCCATGGCGTACTGGAGAAGGATTCGGCTCTTTGGAAGGACCCAACCACCGTAGCTAGTTGGAAGGCTCATGAACACTCAATACATCCACCAAAGCAGGACTAGGGTTTTACGCATCCTCGCGGCCCGAACCTGGGTAAACGATCCTTGTGCCGATTACTAATCCTGCTCTTCTTGCAACCCTGCGCCCCGGCAACCGTAGTAGGGATTCTTGTGATCCCATAGGTGTCGTTTCCCACCGATAGCAGCCACAACAATTGAACATCGCATTGCAGAATTGAACCAAGCAGTTAATTAAACACCACAACAAATGAACCAAACGTTAACTGAGCACCACATTGCACAATATAACATACTCCTAATAGAAGATCAGACAGTTTACCAAACCAAGCATGCTTAACAACTTGGAAATATAGCAATTGTATTTGTTTCTCATGTATTTCATACAACCAAATTCGATTTATTCCTCACATGGTATACAATAACAGAATGCAGCCACAACAATTGAACATCGCATTGCAGAATTGAACCAAGCAGTTAACTAAACACCACAACAAGTGAACCAATCCACAACAAATGAACCAAGCAGTTAACTAAGCACCAATTGAACAATATAACATACTCCTAATAGAAGATCAGACAGTTAACCAAACCAAGCATGCTTAACAACTTGGAAATATTGCACCCTGAAGAATTGAACATCACATTTGCAGAATTGAACCAAGCAGTTAATTGAACACCACATTGCACGACATATATAACATATACACTATAGCAGAAGATTGCATGGTAAAAGTAGATAGCACAATTCACTAGAATTTGTTAAGGAAAGGCAGTAGCTAGCAAACTGAACATGGGTCCTTATAGTGAGCTAATAAGAGAAGCTACTCCTCATTATCGGAGATATCGATGACGATTGGCTCCTTGGACATGGAAGAGGGTGAGGCCTCTGCATCGTGTGTGCCCTTGTTGTAGTGGTGAGTTGCCTGAGCTGCTCCAGGCACCAACCTGCTGGCTCTCGAGATGAGGTAAGCACGTGCACGCTGAGAAAACACCTCGTAGTCTTCATCAAAGGCACCGACGGTGGCCTCGAGAAAACGCCACGAACTGTCGTTTAAAGCAGCCAACCGCATCGCGGCATCGTGCGCGAGGCGTCAACGGTGGCCTTGTCGGTGAGGTGCTCCTCCAAGATCTGGGGGTCGGCACGAATGGCAGCCATCGTGACCTCATCCGCGCGTGCAACCGCGATTTGCTTCTCCGCTGCCAAATGCTCCTTGAGGTCCTGGCTATACTACGTGCACCATGGCTTAAGCCGGCGCTTATTTGGTGGAGGGGTCGGTGATTTGCATGGAAGGTGTCGCGCTCGCGCCGGCGGTCGGGGCATGTGGGATGTGGAAGGTGGAGGAGGATGGGGGTCGAGTGTGGATTACCTGCCTGGATAGGTGAGGCCGAGCAGCGTGAAGGAGGGTCGCCGGCGATGAGGCGGCGGCGCTGCAAGCAAGGAGTGAAGGTTTCAACTTGGAAAGGAAGGTGGAAAGGGGAGAAATGTGGCTTCTAGTAAGGGGGAGGGGGCGGGGAGGTAGATATTTGCGCGGAAGCCGAAAATTTGTAATTGCTTCAGCTAAAAAACTGGCGCGCAAAGTGTCATTAGACACGGTCCAAAGATATTTTTTGCTGGATCTCACACGGTTGGATATAATAAACTATGTGGGATCTACTTGATTTTTCGTCTGGATTTGAATTACATAATGGGGTCACAACGGCCATGGACGGTGTTTGAATTGCTAGACCTTTTATTTGTAGTGATCATAAAAGAATTGGAATTATTCAGGGTTCGTTTGGACATTTTTATGCATTAAGTGAGTTTTCAATGCATTTATGTGCATAATTCAAATTTGAACTACATGCACATGCTCCAGTGCATATAAATTGGTTGAAAAATCAAATATGTGTCCTTGGGTGCATGCTTAGGTCCCATGCAAGAAATGGGAATGAATTTCTAACACCTGGGCACCGTTGATTGCCGGCAAAACATTGCGATGCCTGGTTTTTAAATTCTAGTGATCCAAAACTCGTCTGAAATTCATGAAACTTGGAAGCTATCATGGAGCAGCATCAACATGCTGTGGTAAAATTTTCGTCCCATTTGGGGCAGGTTTGGGTATATGCTTCTCACAAACCGGAGCTTCTCACAACAAGCATGACGATTTTCGGTAGGGAACGTCCCACCTTTGGGGACGAAACGATATCCATTGCCTCTTATTGCTTTCAATTTTTTTCTCGTGTCAACATAGAACAACAGGAGTGTTGTGTGAATTTTTGTGATTTTCGGGGTTCGTTTGGACATTTTTATGCATTAAGTGAGTTTTCAATGCATTTATGTGCATAATTCAAATTTGAACTACATGCACATGCTCAAGTGCATATAAATTGGTTGAAAAATCAAATATGTGTTCTTGGGTGCATGCTTAGGTCCCATGCAAGAAATGGGAATGAATTTCAAACACCAGGGCACCGTTGATTGCCGGCAAAATATTGAGATGCCTGGTTTTTAAATTCTAGTAAATCCAAAACTCGTCTGAAATTCATGAAACTTGGCATGCTATCATGGAGCGGCATCAACATGCCGTGATAAATTTTTTGTCCCATTTGGGGGAGGTTTGGGTATATGCTTCTCACAAACTGGAGCTTCTCACAGCACGCATGATGGTTTTCGGTAGGGAACGCCCCACCTTTGGGGACGAAACGATATCCATTGCCTCTTATTGCTTTCAATTTTTTTTCTCATGTCAACATAGAACAACAGGAGTGTTGTGTCAATTTTTGTAATTTTTCGGGGTTCGTTTGGATATTTTTATGCATTAAGTGAGTTTTCAATGCATTTATGTGCATAATTGAAATTTGAACTACATGCACATGCTCCAGTCCATATAAATTGATTGAAAAATCAAATCTGTGTCCTTGGGTGCATGCTTAGGTCCCATGCAAGAAATGGGAATGAATTTCAAACACCAGGGCACCGTTGATTGCCGGCAAAACATTGAGATGCCTGGTTTTTAAATTCTAGTAAATCTAAAACTCGTCTGAAATTCATGAAACTTGGCATGCTATCATGGAGTGACATCAACATGCCGTGATAAAAATTTTGTCCCATTTGTGGCAGGTTTGGGTATATGCTTCTCACAAACCAGAGCTTCTCACAACAAGCATGATGGTTTTCGGTAGGGAACGCCCCACCTTCGGGGACGAAACGATATCCATTGCCTCTTATTGCTTTCAATTTTTTTTCTTGTGTCAACATAGAACAACAGGAGTGTTGTGTCAATTTTTGTGATTTTTCGGGGTTTGTTTGGACATTTTTATGCATTAAGTGAGTTTTCAATGCATTTATGTGCATAATTCAAATTTGAACTACATGCACATGCTCCAGTGCATATAAATTGGTTGAAAAAATCAAATCTGTGTCCTTGGGTGCATGCAATAAATGGGAATGAATTTCAAACACGAGGGCACCATTGATTGCCGGTAAAACATTGAGATGCCTGGTTTTTAAATTCTAGTAAATCCAAAACTCGTCTGAAATTCATGAAACATGGCATGCTATCATGGAGCGGCATCAACATGCCGTGGTAATTTTTTTGTCCCATTTGGGGCAGGTTTGGGTATATGCTTCTCACGAACTAGAGCTTCTCACAACAAGCATGATGGTTTTCGGTAGGGAACGTCCCACCTTTGGGGACGAAACGATATCCATTGCCTCTTATTGCTTTGAAATATTTTTCTCATATCAACATAGAACAACAGGAGTGTTGTGTGATTTTTTTTGATTTTTTGGGGTTTGTTTGGATATTTTTATGCATTATCTGAGTTTTCAATACATTTATGTGCACAATTCAAATTTGAACTACATGCACATGCTCCAGTGCATATAAATTGGTTGAAAAGTCAAATCTGTGTTCTTGGGTGCATGCAATAAATGGGAATGAATTTCAAACACCAGGGCACCGTTGATTGCGGGCAAAACGTTGAGATACTTTGTTTTTAAATTCTAGTAAATCTAAAACTCGTCTGAAATTCATGAAACTTGGCATGCTATCATGGAAGGGCACTCGACATGCTGTGCTATTTTTTTTGTCCATTTTGGGAGAAGGCACACTCGAATAATGACATCCAACAAACGCATTTTGAAAAAATAGCTACCACTTTAATATCTCAAACGTTTTTATAATTCAAACCATGTGCGTTCGATTAACCATTCACGTGACGCCATGTGTCTTGGTTTTAATGGCTATAGGAGGTGCCGTGTGGACAGCTGCTTGACTGAACGGGAGGCGTGCGAGCGTAGTCCGGTGCGCAGGCTCACCGGGAAGCGTACAAGCTGTTCAACGCAGGATCTGTGCATCTCTTCAATGCAGACGGTTCAGATTACGGTATGCAAATTAAAGCCAGACTTCGGCGCTAAGCCAAGAGACACTGCGATTTTTCAAAATATGCAGCTAAAAATCAATATCACTATCTATTTTTTGCAATTAAAATTCAGTAATTAAGCATAGATTTCATTCATACTAGAGATTAAGCAGTCGTTCTCACCGGCAAGCGAGACTACCTTGGACCGCCGCCCGCCTCGCTCCCACTAGTCTATATTAATGGCGCCGCCGAGCGGCTGCACCCCCCATCCTCGCCACACACACAATTACTCTCTCTCCGCCCGCATCCTCGACGCTGCTCTGAGTCCTCAAAGCCGTCAGTGTACAAGGATGCCGCCGAATCGCCCCATTAGAGGGAGTGGCAACGCCGGGGCTGCCGAAGCACCGGAGCACGACGTGAATATGGAGACAGAGGTTTCCGTCCCCGCCGACGAGGTGGAGAACGAGGCTGCCAACAAGTGGAGACGGGTCGAGAAAGAACCGCAAGCGACTCCAGCAGACCTAGACTTCATCAACAACCTCCCCGATGATATGTTGACAGTCATCATATCCCTCCTCGCAATAAAATATCGGCCTAGACTTCATAAACAATCCTGACGGTGGTGCACCCTATGGCTCCGCACCCCTGTCGACCTCCTCGACGCCCACAGGCTCTGCCATGGCTATCGCCAAAGCTTGGATGCGTTCTCCCAGATCCTCGGCGGTCACGATGGCCCAATCAAAGGCCTTACCCGCGGGCAAGTTCCATTCCAATGGCAAGGAGTGAGCCAAGCTTGACGAGTGGTTCCGATCCCGTGCCATAGATCAGCTTGAGAAGCTAAGTTATAATGATGGGCATATGAGCTTGCTGCCAACGTCCGCGCTCTGCTTTGCGCCCACGCTGCGCCTCACCAAGTTCATGAACTGCCATCCCCCCTTAATGATGCGCCAGCTCTTTTTCTACCACGACTGAAGCACCTCGAGCTCATCGATGTCCGCATCCCAAAGGATGACATGGAGCGCCTGGTCCGCGGCTGTACCGCACTCGAGTTCCTTCATCTTCAGGCAATGAATTGGTCGAGTACCTTGCACATCACCTCCAGGACTCTCCGGACTATTTATGTGTGTTGCTGGTGCTAAAACGAGAGATCACAAAAGGTGGACCACAATATGGTCATCCAGGACACACCTTCACTTGAGAGATTACTTGTAGTTGATCAACAAGGTCCAACAAGAATCAATGTCATTTCTGTGCTGAAATTGAAAGTGGTGGGCTACTCATCTGTCAAATACTACAACTTTCAGGTACAACAGTCGCCTTATATACCTCTCCTTCTTGATATCAATGCTATTTCTAGTTTTGAAGATGCATGTTCGTTTGTCATCCAGCGAAGCTTCACCCAGACTCTGGGCACAGTGAAGGTTTTGGCACTAGAATCTGTCGTCCCCAATCTGGACCAAGTTTTCAGTTGCGTGAGATGCTTTCCGTGCCTGAAGAAGCTGTATATCGAGGTGATGTTCCTTTCCTTTTAAATGTTAACCATAAGGGATTTCAATTTTTTGCACCTTTTCCCAAGTTTACAATGACAATGTACTACGATTTCTGAAGGAATTTTGGAGGATTTTAGGACATACACCCCACCCCATATTGGTTTCTTCATTCATATGGTTACAATCGTCCATAAGCATTTCTCCTTTGGATTCATCTGTACTAGTTTTCTTAGGAAATTTTCATCCAATCCAACCTCTTGTGAAGAAGGCTACATGTTTCTAGATTGTAATCAAATTAATGCCCATGTTAATCATGCCAGATCGAAGATGGCACGTTGGTGCATTTTACAAATCCTGCAAACCAAATGGGCGTGTAGCAGTGTTCAAAACTGCATTTAGGCACTAACATGTTCTCTTCTTTTGCAGTGCATATTAGGCCCGATGGAAGATGTTTATAGCGATAATCACATCAAATGCCTGGATCTGCATATCTCAAAATATTACTTTGAACTCCTACCGAGGGACCCCACCGGAGATTATACTCGCCAGGTTCTTTCTTGCCAGAGCAAAGGTGCTGAAGGTACTGAGGTTGAACACGCATTTAATTAGGAAAGATAAATGGTATGATTATCAAGACGGCTGGTACTGTGGAATGGAAGTGCCTCCAAAAATGCCAAACTTCGTATTGGAAGAGCATATGGCAAAGCAATTGGAAATCATTGTGTCAAACCCATACATGACTTGTCAGCGGCTGATCCCTTTTCAGAAATGACGCGGTTTGCATTGTTTGAATTTGGGCGTTGTAATCTTTGAATTTGAACCTTGCAATATTTATGGTATTTGTTATATTGAACCATTTCTGTTCTCTTGTCTCAGCGCAAACAGTTCATCTGGGTGAACCGCATGTCATACATCGCACACACCTTGATCTGGCTGATTGTTTCTTTTGTGTTGCCTAATCACAAACAGTTCATCCAAGTGAACTGTATGCTATACATCGCACAACCTTGATCTGGCTGACCGTTTCTTTTGTGTTTCCTAATCACAAACTATTCATCCAAGTGAACTGTATGCTGTACATCACAGACACCTTCATCTGGCTGCCTGTTTCTTTTGTTCCTACTCATCGAAAACGGTTAATTGAACTGAACCCTATGCCCTGAATCGCACACGCAACTAAAATCTGAACCGTGTTTGATGCATCCGTCATCGCAAACGTTTTGCGCCTTTTTGACGGGTTTTTTACACCACTGTTTGTGATTATTGCATCGCACACAGTTTCGTCGAAGGGTCTCTAATCGTAGTGTCGCATTAGCAGCATCCTGTAGTAGTGTCAACAAAGTCTAAGTAAGAGCTCCACATAATCATTATCATATAGTATTCTATGATTGCTAGTACTCAAAGCATATTATTAGGGCAAACGGCATCCATCGAACACATGGAAAGATAGGGGCTCAACTTCACCTCCCAACTTATTTATCATAGAGATAATTGTCAACAATAATGATTCATGATCAAATATATCTAACTGGCCATATTTGCCTGGATCTTTCTCCACCACATAATGCTTGCCAACTAGAGAATAATCGAGGTTGAAATGAGAATGACTACGTATTGACTCTTGCATAAAAGTAAATACATAAAGTAAAAGATAGGGCCTTCGCACAGGGAAGTAGAGGTTGTCATGCGCTCTTTACTTTTGGATGCGCAAGCTCTTAATGCAACGGAACGTCATGTTATATTGCCGCTTGTGATAGCAACCTTTATTATGCAGTCCGTCTCTTTTATTTCTTACCATCACAAGTTCGTACAATGCTTATTTTCACTTGCACTAAAAGATCATACATATTTAGGAGCAATGTTTATTGCCTTTCGCACCGATGATAACTTACTTGAAGGATCTTATTCAATCCATAGGTAGATATGGTGGACACTCATGTCAAGAAACTGGGTTTAAGGGTTTTTGGATGCACAAGTAGTATCTCTACTTAGTACGAATTTTTGGCTAGCAAAAGGTCCTAAGCAAGTACCCCATGTTGGAGGATCCATAACAATATAACTTCTATACAAATATACCCAAACATAACTCATTACGTTATGTTGCTTGTCCAACTTCAACTAATCCGCTCAAGTTTGAAAATAATTAATGGGTATTCACAATCATAGAAGATGTCCAAGATAATATGTTTATATGTGAAAGTTATCTTCCTTATACTAATCATTCATGAACTGCTTGTATGACCAATATTGTGATTGTCAAACTTCAATAGATTTCTCTTTCTAAACCCGATGTGAAGCTACTACCAGGTATGATACAAGCATATGAAGCACATACAATTTCAACTTTATGATATTCAACTCATTTAAAAATTTATTCATAGGATATAAGTGAAGCATGAGAGTAAATAACAAACTACTCCAAAAAGATATAAGTGAAGATCAAATGAGTAGTTAAGTAAATAGGTAGCTATGTGAGTACTCTCTCTCATTCAAAAATTTCAAAGCTTAAGTATTTTATTCGAACAGAAAAGAAAACAAAACAAAATGACATTCCAAGAATAGCGCAACTCATGTGAAGAAGCAAAAACTTAGGCTCAATCGAAACTAACCGATAATTGCTAATGAAGAAAGGTGGCATGCCTACGGGGGCATCCCAAGCTTTGATACTTGAGACTTCTTGGAATATCAACTAGGGATGCCTTGGGCATCCCCAATCTTGAGATATTGTGTCTCCTTAATTCCTCTCATATCATGGTTTCCCTAAATCTTAAAAACTTCATCCACACAAAACTAAACAAGAACTCGTGAGATAAGTTATTATAAATCAATGCAAAACCTTATCATTCCCTACTATAGAAAATCACTAAAATTATAATTAAACATTGCATACTAAATGCCTCTGCGTATTTAATACTCCTATCCTCAAATAGAATCATTGAACAAGCAAACATATGCGAACAATGCAATCATAACATCAATCTGTCTAAACAGGACAGTCTGTAAAGGATGAAGAAGGATCCATGCTTATTTAACTCAGAAAATTCTGAAAATTTACCACACCGTATAAAATTTATCATAGCTTATTGTGTCGAGATTTCAAGCTTTTATCATATTCTGAATTTTCTAGAGAATTCACGCAATAGCGTGCAACTTTCTGTTTTGAAACAGCAACTCATGTACTCACAAATTAAGCATGGTGAAGGCTATCATTGACACTTTTATTGAAATAAAAGATGCAAAACATTATTCTAAATAACAGAAAGTAAATCAAACTAAAAGAAAATGACGCTCCAAGCAAAACACAAATCATGCGACGAATAAAAATATAGCTCCAAGTAAGGTTACCGATATGTTGAAGACGAAAGAGGGGATGCCTTCCGAGGCATCCCCAAGCTTAGTTGCTTGGGTCTTGGTACGTCTCCAACGTCTCTATAATTTTTGATTGTTCCATGTTATTATATTATCTGTTTTGGATATTTTATATTCATTAATATGCTATTTTATATTATTTTTGGGACTAACCTATTAACCTCGAGCCTAGTACCAGTTTCTATTTTTTCCTTGTTTTTGAGTTTTGCAGAAAAAGAATATCAAACGGAGTCTAAACAAGCTGAAAATTTACGGTGATTTTTTATGGACCAGAAGAAGCCCCCGAAGCACAAGAGTTGGGTCAGAAGAGTCCTTAGTGAACGACAAGGGTGGAGGGCGCGCCCCCCTGCCTTGTCGCTGACTCATGGACCCCGTGACATGAAACCGACGCCAAAATTCCTATAAATCCAGAAACCCCCAGAAAGAAATCTAGATCGGGAGTTCCGCCACCACAAGCCTCTGTAGCCACGAAAAACCAATCACGAGCCCGTTCCGGCACCCTGCCAGAGGGGGAAACCATCACCGGTGGCCATCTTCATCATCCCGGCGGTCTCCATGACGAGGAGGGAATAGTTCACCCTTGGGGCTGAGGGTATGTACCAGTAGCTATGTGTTTGATCTCTCTCTCTCTCTCATGTTCTTGATTTGGCACGATCTTGATGTACCGCGAGCTTTGCTACTATAGTTGGATCATATGGTGTTTCTCCCCTCTACCTTCTTGTGATGAATTGAGTTTTACCTTTGAGGTTTCAGTATTATCGGATTGAATACTATTATGGATTTGAGAACACTTGATGTATGTCTTGCCTGAGATACCCGTGGTGACAATGGGGTGTTCTATTGATTCACTTGATGTATATTTTGGCACTCAACTCGCGGATTCCCGAGGTGACATTAGGGTAATCTATGCATAGGGGTTGATGCATGTTTTCGTCCTTGTTTCTCCGGTAGGAATCTTGGGACACTCTTTGAGGTCCTTTGTGTTGGATTGAATATTATGAATCTGAAGTTGTTTGATGCATTTCGTATAATTGACCCACGGATACTTGAGGTGACATTGGAGTATCTAGGTGAAATTAGGGTTGATTGATGTGTGTCATATGGTGTTATTTTACTACGAACTCTAGGGTTGTTTGTGACACTTATAGGAATAGCTCAATGGATTGATCAGAAAGAATTACTTTGAGGTGGTTTCGTACCCTACAAGCAATTTCTTCTTATGTTCTCCGCAATAGGAACTTTGGAGTGACTTTTGTCGCAGGTTGAGGGATTTCCATATGATCTAATTATGTTATCATTGTTGAGAGAACTTCCACTAGTGAAAGTATGAACCCTAGGCCTTGTTTCCAAGCATTGCAATACCGTTTTCGCTCACTTTTGTTACTAGTTACCCTCCTGTTTTTATATTTTTAGATTACAAAAAACTATATCTACTATCCATATTACGCTTGTATCTCCATCTCTTCGCGGAACTAGTGCACCTATACAATTTACCATTGTATTGGGTGTGTTAGGGACACAAGAGACTCTTTGTTATTTGGTTGCAGGGTTGTTTGAGAGAGACCATCTTCATCCTGCGCCTCCCATGGATTAATAAACCTTAGGTCATCCACTTGAGGGAAATTTGCTACTGTCCTACAAAACTCTAGGCTTGGAGGCCCAACACGAGTCTACAAGAAGAAGGTTGTGTAGTAGACATCAAGCTCTTTTCGGGCGCCATTGCCGGGGAGGTGAATGCTTGAAGGTATATATTTAGATCTTGCAATTGAATCTTTTAGTTTCTTGTTTTATCGCTAGTTTAGTTTGTAATAGAAAACTACAATAAATTGGAAGTTAGGTTGCCTCATATACTTCATCGTTATCATGTCTTTCTTGATAATGATGGAAAGGAAAATTGTGCTCAAGTGTTAGAAGAAGAAGTTCATAAAATGATTGGCATAGAATCTTTGAATGATGAGCATGATTGCAATGTTGTTAGTATGAATTCTTTGAATATCCATAGTACTAATGATGATCTTACTAGTCATGATAAAAATGTTTCTTATAAGCATGTCAATTTTTGTGGAGTGCATAGAGTTCGCAATTACATACCAAAAAGGGAAGATAGATTTTGCAAGAGGCATAAGTATTTAGAAACTAAATGGTTGCAAGAGAGGCTAGATGTTTGTGCTGAAAGATTTAATTTTTCTCACCGTCCTTGTGAACTTTGCAATGAACGTGGTCATTTAAATCTCCAATGCAAATTGTTTCATGATCGAATAGTGTCCAAAAATTGTGATGACTTGATTTCCCTTGCGCATCATAATGAACTTAGTTTGCTTCTAGGATATGAAGAAATGAAACATATAACTAAGGATATTCCAGAATATAACCTTAAGAGATTTATTGATTTTGATCTAGAGGAAATTTATATGTATTGTGCGGTAAAATGCATTGAGAATCCTTATATGGCCGATTACTTAAAGACAATAAAACAAATAGAAGATGAAGAGAATACTAATGAAGGGGAGGAGGTTTCCCAATATCCTCCTATTTTTTCTTATGATGAATCAGGTAACGAGGAGAAGCTTTTTATTCGACCAATCTCATCAATAAGGAGCTCCAAAAAGGTGATTAAATCCACACATGATGTGGAGAAGAAAAAGAAAAGAAGGAGAAGCAAGGGTAAAAAGGTATCCCTCCCAAATTATGTTGCTCCTATTATTTTTATGCCTCATGAGAGTGAACCAAATATAAATGTGGAAGACGATATACTTGATAATGATATTGCTTCTTTACCTTATGGCACAATGTCCGAAGATACTATTGAGGATGATTTTTTATGCCTATTACTCATTGTGATGATTATGATTGAGAAAATAATGATACTCCTTATAACCTTGAAGATCTCTTTGGCACCAACATAGAAAATTGTGATGACAATAATTGTTATACTATTGGTGTTATTCATACTATTAATGATGAGAGTGATTATGCTTATGATATGCAAAGCCACAAGCTTGGGGATGCTATGTTTGATGGGAATGACATGTTTGAGAATTTATTTGCTGCAATTAATGTTTGTCCCAAGCTTGGGGATGCTATGTTTAATGAAGATGATATTTTTAGTCCCCCAAGTTTTGATGTGCAAATTTATCATGATGATAGCATGCCTCCTATTTACGATGATTATATTGATGAAAGTGGGTTTGGAAGTCAACTTTAGAAAGTAATGATCCCACTATTTTGGAGGGTGTTGAATCTTATTATAATGATAAAAGTGGATTTGGAGAGGTCGTGACTTTATTTAGTAATGATTCCACTATTTCGAAATAGGTTTCAATTGATTATGATGAGGACAAAGTTGGTACTTATGATGATTATTGTGAGAGTACTTATGTTATAAAAAGTAGTGATAATTATTGTCATAATTTTGAATATCCTTTTACTGAACATTACTCTTTTAATGTGGGAGCAATTTGCAGTATTCAAGTTTCATATGATGCTCCCACTACTATTCATGAGAATAAATTTGCTTATGTGGAGAGTAGTAAAATTTCTATGCATGTAGATCATGAAAATAATGCTTTATGTGGTGGTTATAATGTTGAATTCATTCATGGTGCCACTGAACATTATTATGAGGGAGGAATATATGCTTGTAGGAATTGCAATAATATCAAGTTTCCTCTCTATGTGTTGAAAATCTTGAAGTTATGCTTGTTTTGCCTTCCTATGCTAGTTGATTCTTAATCCCATAAATTGTTTGATCACAAAATCCCTATGCATAGGAAGTGGTTTAGACTTAAATGTGCTAGTCATATGCTTCATGATGCTCCACTTATGTTTCAATTCTTATCTTTCATGTGAGCATCATGCCGAAAGGCATTAAAGAAAAGCGCTTGTTGGGAGACAACCCAATATTTACCCCTACCGTTTTTGTGTGTTCACATGATTAAGCTATTGTAATAATCATGTTTTATAGCTTTTGTTTCAATGAAGTGCCAAGTAAAGCCTTTGGGATAGTGTGGATGATAGTTGACTTGATTCTGTGCAAAAATAGAAACTTTTGCTCCCAGTCCAGGAATTTCAAAATTCACTGGAACGAGATTTTGATTTGAAGTTATTACACAAGATTGATATACAAATTGTCAACGTTGTCCCAATTTTTCAGAATTTTTAGAGTTACAGAGGTATGGAATGTTTCCAGATTACTACAGGCTGTTCTGTTTTGACAAATTCTGTTTTCATTGTGTTGTTTGCTTATTTTGATGAATCTATGGGTAGTATCGGAGGGTATGAACCATGGAGAAGTTGGAATACAGTAGATATAATACCAATATGAATTTAGAATGAGTTCACACTGGTGCGCGTCGGTCCTAAACAAACGGTTTTTATCCCTTTCCGCGATGGCATTTGGAACCGTCGCCAAGTGAGTGTGGGCGATAGGGGGGTCCTTCCCACACGACCCATAAACCGTCGGGGATAGGGAGCCTTGATGCATACAGTTGTCCCTATATAACCGTTTCCGATATCTCGAATATCTCAAATGCTTCATCCTTGCTACTCGTTTGTGCTCGCATTGCCATCGCAGTCGGAGTTTTGAAGTTCTGCCTAAAACCAGGCAGATTCCAGGCTAGGGAGTTTTCGAGGCAGATTCTAGGCACGGGAGTTTTATGATACCTGGCACATCACAAACAGTTCATGATTATAAACCGTGTACGGTGGGTAGACAATCACACACATTTAGTTTTCCCGCACCATATGTGATAGTGTCTGACATCACACACGCTTTGCAAACGGCAACTGTGTGCATGCTTGCACACGTTTCCTCTCTGTGATTATGGTGTATATCGCAAACGTTTGTGTTTTAGCAACCGTGTGTGCCGTAATGACCTGCACAACGTAATTTCGCCCTAATTTAATTGCTGCTATTTAAAATTGCACCTAATTTAAACTTGAAAGTAGGCTATAGCTTTATTCATATCCATCAGGTTCAACAACCAATGCATTATTTGATTCACAGGTACATATGTTTAAGAATTACATAAGCACCAAATAAAGAATGATGTACCAGTGTTCTATACTTGTACTATTACAGATGGTAAAGAAAGAGGCGACAGACATTCCAGTTGTTGAACAAGGTGAAGCGGAATGGCCCTATTGTGCTCTCCTGGATGTAGAAGGCATGCCGAACTCTAGTCCGACCCCTAGTGATGGCCGACTGCCAATCATGTAGTTTGAGAGGTAATCTTGAGTAAACTGCTTCAGGATCCACTGCAAAAGAAAAAAGATTCAGGTATTGTCATCTAACACAACTCATTACGGGCAGTAAAAAGAAGGCTATAGGGTTCTTACTTACCATCCTGCAGTTCACTGTTGTCTTGCATAAAGTGTAAACAAATAGTTCGATTGACATCTTTTGACCCATTTTAATAACAATCTTTATCAGTTTCCTCACTTGATGTTGGTTCATGAATATCTCATTGCCCCATACGCAGAAAGGGTCGAAGTGTGGATCTTTGGCAACGATATATGTACCTAAAAGCACCAAGTTAATATTAGAAGGTAAACAACAATTGAAAAATGATGTAGTACAACACTCCATCCATCCCATTATATAAGATTTTATTACATGTATATCTAGACATCATCAGAACATTAAGGTAACACTCTTCCTTGTTGCCATGTAGCCTGGGATTGCATATTTAGTCATTCAGTACAATGCATGTTGATAAACAAAAATTGAAAAACAAAAAGGCATGTTAACTTCAATATCCTTAACAGCAACCAAATATCGTAATTCATAGTGGTATTGTTGAAACTGTTATTGATGAAATTGAACTACACGGCAAATAGTTGCACATATAGAGCATCACATTGTTAAGGACTGAAATAAACAAGTCATAAGGACATCTCTAGGCGATCCTTAAAAAGTTAAAGGACTAAAACCCTGAGTGGATATATATACATACTCCAACAATTTTTGGCCTTTTCTAGTTGATCCCCTAAACTTAAGGTTGTAAACTTCAATTTGATCAAGTTCAAAGCAGGTTCAGCCGAAAGTAGCATGCATTCAAACATAAACATAGATAGTTTTGCATAAACGAACATAAAACATAAATTTAAACTAAGCTAAACTACTTTTGGTCGAAGTAGAGGTCGAGCCAATCCTTCCTTGTTATGTACGGTGTGTCGCGAGCCGGGTCCGGGCGAGTACCGTTGTCGGGGTCGTTGGGGAAGGCACTCCTCCACTCGTAGCCGTCGATCTCCTTGTTCTCGGGGCCCACCTCGACGCTCTTCGGCCGCTGTCGCCGCCGCCTTCGACCTCGTCATCAGAGGAGAGCGTGATAACCTTGCCGCCCTTGGCGCCGCCGTCCTCGCCGCCTTCGACCTCGTCATCGGAGAAGAGCGCGATAACCTCGCCGCCCTCCGCGCCGGAAAAGATCGCCCGCTCCGCTTCCACGAGCTCCGGGTGCTGCCGGCGGAGTTCTTGCATGTAGGCCTCGTCGGCTGTGTGGAAACTACCGAGCCACCGGCGGGTGTGGGTCTCTCCATCTGTAATCTCGGCGACCCACGTCCCCCACCGCCGCTGCCGGACCCCGAGGTAGGACTTCGTCGGCTGCCGGGTCCGAGGGAGGAAGGGGAAGTCCTCGAACCGGCGTAGGGGCGCGGCGGCGGGCGGATCGGGGGACCGGCAACGGCGGATCGGGCCCGTAGAGGACGACGGGGACACCTCGGCGGCCACCTCGCCGGCGTCGGGCGAAAAGGCCGCGATAAACCTCTTTTTGGCCATTGGCTCCTCGAGCTCCCCGAAACACGGGCGGAGGTTGAGGATGGAGGCGCCGACGACGGCGGCGACCTACCAATGGTTTCGAGGGTTGTGTGTGTCTGTGTGAGCGGAGGTTTTGGGGTGTGTGTGTGGAGGGGGGGAGCAAGGTTGTGTTGAGGAAATACTGCGGCAACCGAAAATTTTACTAGGCGGGAGTAACAAGGCGGGGCTACTAATAATTTGGGTCAAGGGCGAGCAGATATTTTTGAGATTGCGAGGGATGCAGAGGCGGGAGTAAAATGCTGGGGCTACTGAAAATTTGAATCAAGGGACTGAAGCAGAGCGGGAGTAACAGACATCGCACACACATACTAACCGTGTGCTATCAAACATTAAAGCCTTCCAGGCGGTAGATATTTTCGAGATTGCGAGGGATGCAGAGGCGGGAGTTTTTGGGGAGTGAGCTAGTGTGCTTGACACGCCGGCTGTGGAATGTAATCGACGCACCTTCTCGCGTAATCCATAGGCGTACTATACACCGACGGTGCTCCAAGATATTTTGTACTACATCTCACACGGTTGGTGATAATAAATTGTGTGGGATCTACTTGATTTGAATTACAAAATGGCGTCACAGCAGCAATGGACGCTGTTTGAATTGCTAGACCTTTTATCCGCAGTGAACATGACACTATATGTGTGTCGTAAAAGAATTGGAATTATCTAGGGTTCGTTTGGACATTTTATACAATAAACTGGTTTTCTAGGCATTTCACGTGCACAATTCAAAATTAAACTACATGCACATGCTCCGGTGCATACAAATTGGTTGAAAAGTCAAATCTGTGTCCTTCAGTGCATGCTTAGGTCCCATGGAAGAAATGGGAATGAATTTTTCGGGGTTCGTTTGGCCTTTTTATACATTAACTGGGTTTTCTAGGCATTTTATGTGCATAATTCAAATTTGAACTACAAGCACATGCTCCAATGCACCAAAGTTGGTTGAAAAATCACATGTGTGTCCTTGGGTGAATATCTAGGTCCCATGCAAGAGATGGGAATGAATTTCAAACAACAGGGCACCGTTGATTGCCGGAAAAACGTTGAGATACCTGGTTTTAAATTCTAGTAAATCCAAAACTCGTCTGAAATTCATGAAACTTGGCATGCTATGATGGAGCAGCATCAACATGCCGTGGTGAAAATTTTGTCCCATTTGGGGCAGGCTTGGGTATAAGCTTCTCACAAACCAGAGCTTCTCACAACAAGCATGATGGTTTCGATAGGGAACGTACCACATTTGGGGACGGGACGATATCCGTTGCCTCTTATTCCTTTTAAAAAAATTCTAGTGTCAACATAGAACAACAGGAGTGTTGTGTTTAATCTTGGAATTTTTCGGGGTTCCGTTGGCCTTTTTTATACATTAACTGGGTTTTGTAGGCATTTTATGTGCACAATTCAAATTTGAACTACAAGCACATGCTCCAATGCACTAAAGTTGGTTGAAATATCACATGTGTGTCCTTGGGTGAATTTCTAGGTCCCATGCAAGAGATTGGAATGAAATTCAAACACCAGGGCACTGTTGATTGCCGGCAAAACGTTGAGATGCTTGGTTTTTAAATTCTAGTAAATCCAAAACTCGTCTAAAATTCATGAAACTTGGCATGCTATCATGGAGCGGCATCAACAAGCCGTGGTACAAATTTTGTCCCATTTGGGGCAGGTTTGGGTATATGCTTCTCACAAACCGGAGCTTCTCATAACAAGCATGATGGTTTTCGGTAGGGAACGTACGTCCCACCTTTAGGGACAAAAGGATATCCATTGACTCTTATTGCTTTCAAAAAATTTCTCGTGTCAACATAGAACAACAGGAGTGTTGTGTCAATTTTTGGGATTTTCGGGGTTCGTTTGGACATTTTTATTCATTAACTGAGTTTTCTAGGCATTTTATGTGCATAATTCAAAATTGAACTACATGTACATGCTCCAGTGCATATAAATTGGTTGAAAAATCACATGTGTGTCCTTGGGTGCATGCTTAGGTCCCATGCAAGCGATGGGAATGTTCAAACACCAGGGCTGTTGATTGCCGGCAAAACGTTGATATACCTGGTATTTAAATTCTGGTAAATCCAAAACTCGTCTGAAATTCATGAAACTTGGCATGCTATCATAGAGCGGCATCAACATGCCGTGGTACAAATCTTGTCCCATTTGGGACAGGTTTGGGGATAAGCTTCTCACAAACCAGCGCTTCTCACAACAAGCATGATGGTTTCGATAGGGAACGTACCACCTTTGGGGACGGGACGATGTCCATTGCCTCTTATTGCTTTCAAAAAAATTCTAGTGTCAACATAGAACAACAGGAGTGTTGTGTTTAATCTTGGAATTTTTCGGGATTCGTTTGGCCTTTTATATATTAACTGGGTTTTGTAGGCATTTTATGTGCATATTTCAAATTTGAACTACAAGCACATGCTCCAATGCACCAAAGTTGGTTGAAAAATCACATGTGTGTCCTAGGGTGAATTTGTAGGTCCCACGCAAGAGATTGGAATGAAATTCAAACACTAGGGCACTATTTATTGCCGGCAAAACGTTGAGATGCCTGGTTTTTAAATTCTAGTAAATCCATAACTTGTCTGAAATTCATGAAACTTGGCATGCTATCATGGAGCGGCATCAACATGCCGTGGTACAAATTTTGTCCCATTTGGGGCAGGTTTGGGTATATGCTTCTCACAAACTGGAGCTTCTCACAACAAGCATGATGGTTTTCAGTAGGGAACGTCCCACCTTTGGGGACGAAACGATATCCATTGCCTCTTATTGCTTTCAATTTTTTTTCTCATGTCAACATAGAACAACAGGAGTGTTGTGTGTATTGTTGTGATTTTTCGGGGTTCGTTTGGACATTTTTATGCATTAACTGAGTTTTCAATGCATTTATGTGCATAATTCAAATTTGAACTACATGCACATGCTCCAGTGCATATAAATTGGTCGAAAAATCAAATCTGTGTCCTAGGGTGCATGCTTAGGTCCCATGCAAGAAATGGGAATGAATTTCAAACACCAGGGCACCGTTGATTGCCGGCAAAACATTGAGATGCCTGGTTTTTAAATTCTAGTAAATCCAAAACTCGTTCGAAATTCATGAAACTTGACATGCTATCATGGAGCGGCATCAACAAGCCGTGGTACAAATTTTGTCCCATTTGGGGCAGGTTTGGGTATATGCTTCTCACAAACCGGAGCTTCTCATAACAAGCATGATGGTTTTCGGTAGGGAACGTCCCACCTTTGGGGATGAAACGATATCCATTGCGTCTTATTGCTTTCAATTTTTTTCTCGTGTCAACATAGAACAACAGGAGTGTTGTGTGATTTTTGTGATTTTTTGGGGTTCGTTTGGACATTTCGATGCATTAATTGAGTTTTCAATGCATTTATGTGCATAATTCAAATTTGAACTACATTCACTTGTTCCAGTGCATATAAATTGGTTGAAAAATCAAATCTGTGTCCTTGGGTGCATGCTTAGGTCCCATGCAAGAAATGGGAATGATTTTTAAACACCAGGGCACCGTTCATTGCCTGCAAAACATTGAGATGCCTGGTTTTTAAATTCTAGTAAATCCAAAACTCTTCTGAAATTGATGAAACTTGGCATGCTATCATGGAATGGCACCCGACATGTTGTGGCATTTTTCGTGTCCATTTTGAGAGAAGGCGCACTCTAATAATGACAACCAACAAAGGCATTTTGAAAAAATAGCTGCCACTTTAATATCTCAAACGTTTGTAGAATTCAAACCGTGTGCGTTCTTTTAACCATTCACGTGACGCCACGTATCTTGGTTTTAATGGCTGTAGGAGGTGCCGTGCGGACAGCTTCTTGACCTTGACTGTATCGGAGGCGTGCGAGCGCAGTCCGGTGTGCAGGCTGACCGAGAGGCGTGCAAGTTGTCCTCCAATGCGCAGGCTCACCGGGAATCGTGTGAGCTGTACACTGCGCAGGCTCACTGGGAAGCGAGCCCTTTGACTTCCATGGTCGCCCGCCTTCCTCTCCATTAATGGCGCCTGAGCCGCTGTTTAATACGGGCGGCCTTACTGTTCGCCTCCCATTCCCCTCCCTCCCGCAGCCGCAGACCTCCACCAACGCCATGCCACAGAATGATCATCTGCCACTAGTCTTCAGGTTTGGTGAAGTCGACTCCGAGCCGGAGGAGATAGAAAATAAGGAGGAATGGGGCCTCATGGACATGGCCCAGAACGAGCTGGCGGCGGCGGTTGCTGCCCCCGCGCCCGCGCCAGCGACCATCCCCGTAGCATTGACGGGCTGGTCACCGAGCACTTTCGCAGAGCTGGAAGCCGCGGGCATCAGCGAGGTCTCCGCGGACCTGCGCAAGCTCGTGTACATGCCAGCGCCAATGCCCGTGCCCGTGCGCGCCCCTCCACCCACCATCGCGCCGGCCCCCGTGCGTTTTGCTGCATCCGCCGCGCCCGTGCCCGCGCCCCCCTCAGCGGCATGGGACGCTGCCGTCAACCGCTACCTCTCAGCGGCGCCAGTTGCCGTCCTCCCGCGCCCCACCCATCGATCACACGATGACATGATGTTTGATTTACAAGTGAAGAACATTTTGTGCTGCCTTGAAGACTTCAACAACGGCGTCCCGGAGGACGACAACGACAATGATGGCGCGGCACGCCGCCTCCGCCGCCGCCGGAAATATTTTTTGGGGTTTAATACTGTATCTCGAATTCTCGATCATATGAATATAAATTCGCAGTGTGACTGAATGAAAGATATGGGTTGAACGAGCTTGCGTTTATCTTTCTATATGTACAGACTTATAAAACGATTTCCTTTTGAAAAAAACGTCAATGGTTTGAAAATATTAAACAGTCATCGCAAACGTTTTAGTTAGAACACCCGGATGCAAACCGACAGCTTCCCGAGGAAGCCAAGGGAAAATGTGCCGAGCAGGATTTCTGCATCCCTTCAACGCAAACGGTTGTTTTGCATGACCCGTGTGCAACAACATACAAACAATTGGGTAAGATTTGCATATCTGTCATTTTGGGTATGTTGCCATTTGTCAAACTGGAAAGATTGACATTTGGTTATCTAGTAACATTGCCATTTGTCAACCTTGTAACACTATGATTTGTCAAAATATGCAGCTAAAAATGACTAACACTATCTAATTTTTGCAACTAAAATCACTAGCACTGTTCATATGGACACCACTGGCAGGCGTGAGTTGATGGACGCATACGCAAATGTACCATTGATTACATACAACAAGTCATCAGCCCACAACGACAACGAGGTTACACATTGGATTATAGATCATTTCCAACAAAACATTCTAGTAAAGTTTTTCTCACACAACAAATAACAAAGCGATGAAATGAACTTCAGCTCAACCACTCGTTGAGGGAGTCCTGGATTAAGGGGTCCTCGGACGTCCGAGCTATGTGACATGGGCCGGATTAATGGGCCATGAAGATACAAGACAGAAGACTTCCTCCCGTGTCCGGATGGGAATCTCCTTTGCGTGGATGGCAAGCTTGGCGTTCGGATATGAAGATGCTTTCCTCTGCAAACCGACTCTGTACAACCCTAGGCCCCTTTGATGTCTATATAAACCAGAGGGTTTAGTCCATAGAGGCAATCACAATCATACAGGCTAGACATCTAGGGTTTAGCCATTACGATCTTGTGGTAGATCAATCTTGTAATCCTCATATTCATTAAGATCAATCAAGCAGGAAGTAGGGTATTAACTCCATCAAGAGGGCCCGAACCTGGGTAAACATCGTGTTCCATTTCTCCTGTTCCTATCACTACAAAAAAATACACTTCCGTGATGATACGTGTTTGTCACAGTAGGTCACGTTTTCTGTCATGCATGTACATCCATGAAAAATTTATGACAGAATCAAGATAGTCATACCTGTGCTGTCGTAGAAGTGTTCCATGACATTACCAAAATTATCATCACGGAAGTGTCCACTTCCATGACGATAAATTGCGCGTCACAGAAGTGCTTTCGTCAAGGGTGAACGACACGTGGCATCCACCGTAACGGAACACCGTTAAGCTATCGGGTCTGGTTTTGGATCCGATAACCAGCTAACAGCCCCGACCAATGGGGATTTTCCACGTGTAAAATCATCATTGGCTGGAGGAAACACGTGTCGGCTCACCGTTCGGACAGATGTCATCCACTCATTGGACCGAAGGCGCCTATGATACGTCGACACGTGGCACGGCTGAACAGAGGCCCATTACTGTGAAAAGGCCGTCCCGTTTGACTTGGTCAAAAGGTGGCGGGCCAGCCCACGAAAAGCCTGTTAACGGCCTATTCGCATATAGCCGATTTACAGCCCGCTAACCCAGGGCCAGTTACGACCTATCCGAATTAGGCCCAGTAGCGTCATCTGGGCCGTCCAATATGATTCCAGCCCATTTTAAGTTCCTGCCCATGTATGGCCCATGACGTCTTTCGGCCCATATGAGGCCCTTTGTAACTCTTGGCCCATTAACGACCCATTGTGAAATTGTCCCGTAATGAACAGTGTGTAACTTTATACCCATTAACGGCCCATTAATCCATTGGGCCGTTTCAGCCCATGTTATCTTTCGGCCTTCTCAGGGCCCATTTATTCTTGGGCTCATTTCCAGCATTCGGTTACTTACGGCCCGTTACTGCCATTTTCTACTTGTGGGCCAAATTCAGCCCGTGGTTACAGTCGGCCCGTTTGTGGCCCGTTAATACGTTGGGCCGTTTTCGTAGCGCCATCAAATATGGCCTATTAACGACGGCCCATTATGGTCGGCCCATGAACGGACGACTCCAACTCTATCCCGTTTACGGCCATAATGCGGTCCGTTTTTGGCCCATGTTTGGCCAATCGATCATACGGCCCGTCTAAGGCCCATTGATGATATGGCCCGTAGAAGGCCCATTATTTCTACGGCCCGTAGAAGGCCCATTGTTTCTACGGACCGTAGAAGGCCCATTGTTTCTACGGCCCGTAGGAAGCCCAGTGTCACTACAGTAAATATGTAGCCCATGGTCTATTAAAGGCGGGAAACTACTATAGGTTTAGACCTGCTAATCGCCGAAGATGAATATAGGCCCACGTTTGGGCCCATATGAGTAACGGGCCGGCCTGAAGACCGACAACACTAAGATCCACTGAACCTTCCGGCCTAAATTACAGCATACCGACCAAAGAATAAACCTAGACTATACAATAAAGAAATTAAGGCATATTACATCCACTGGGAATCAAAGTTCGCTACCGGTAATAATAAAGCGCAACATGACCGCGGATTACATACACTGGGCATCAAAGGTCGCCACCAGTGCATATAAACGCGCCGACAAAAGAATATACAAAACTGAGAGCACTTCAGAAGGCACTAGAACTGGCAAGCTCGGGCCCCGCAAGCAGCCGAACAAGCTGGTGAGACCTCAGTTGTGTCAACGATAGATGCTTCATCCCTAGCTGTATGGCACCATAGTGCGCAAGGCAGTCCCCTGACATCTTCATTACATCTTTAACTTCAAGTCAGAGCTGAGCTAAAGCAAGCCTTTCCGCTTTAAGTTTAGACTGAAGAAGTCGAACTAATTGAGGCAGCGACTGCACAGAGGTTGTCTCACACCTGCTGGTGAGTAGCTTCAACTCACTGTCTTCATCAAGACAGGACCTTGGGGTCATCTCGCTGTCCTCAAGATGGTTTGGCTCACTATCTTTCCTAAAGTTCTGCCTGGCATAAGAGATACGACTCTGAAAGAGAAACAAGGAGACACGTAGCAGGTTTCACAATTATATAAGCAAATAAATGGATCTATTCTGCATAAGGAACATGTTTTTACAACTACAATTTAAAACTGTTAGTTGTTGCAAACATCCAATCAGATGTAAATAGCAGTGGAGGAAATGATGCCTATCCAAATCTATACTAGAACAATGTTTGAAGGCTTGAGAAGGATGAACTTACATTACATGTTAACACGGGCTGGACAAAGCCCTTCTCCATGTTGATGGAAAGATAATTCAATAAATTCCCCAAAGAAAATTCTTTATAAGCGTTGCCATTATTGTATATTTTGCAAAGAGTAAATATAGATCAAATAATATTGGAAGAAATAGAGGATAATGAAGCTCAGGTGCAGGCTGATGATACAAAATCAAACAACAATTAATTAAGTACAGCGTTACAAGGCAAAAGGTATTGACAAGAGGAATGCAGACATCAACGTGTGCAGTGGCATTGGCTTTATTCAACATTTTGGTAAGAGTAAATGTAGATATGATAATTTGGAGAAAGTGGAGGGCAGGGCAGATAAGATGCAGAGTAATGCTAGACAATCAACTATCTCGCGATGCATGTACAGTAATACCACCACCGTCCGTTATTAGTTGTCGCTCAAATTGATGTATCTAGCACTATTAAGTTCTAAATACATCCAATTGATCAACAATTAATTCGATACAGAAGGAGTACATGAAAACAGGTACTTACATGAGCAATCCAAAACTTCATAACCATTGTGTTAATTCTACATTTATCTAAGAGTAAATATAGATCTTATAATTTCAAGCAAAGGGAAGATAAAGAAGCAACCATTTACAGTGATGCTACATAATCAAACAGCAATGAGTGTAAGTATGCTGACAAAGGGCAAGAGGTACCGACAAGAGGAATGCAGAAGTATTGTCGTGGGATCGTATGATCCTTTGAGCAAGGAGATTCATCTGAAATTAGTTTTCATACAAGAGAGAAGGTAAGGCACATGCAGAAATTTAGGAGTTCAAATTTTGAATTGATATCATAGACAGTACCTGGCGCTGGGCTGTCAGCAGTTCTAATAGGGGTTTGGCAACTGGAGTAGGGGTAAAGTCTGTTACAGTTGGGACTATGTTTTCTGTGGCCGTTGACCTTTTCCAAGTACCTAGTTTGTACTCCTTGAGGATCTGCAATCACCCTCTTCCTTTTGGACATCTATTATGAAAGAACAACATTTGACTGAAAAAACATAGTATGACGACACATGGAATAGGTACAGAAAAAGGATAGGTTTGGCATATACTCATATATGATGCTTAAACTAAGCAGATGGTGTAACAAAGTAGAAGTACTGCAAGAGGTCGGATGCAAAATATGTGCGACCAATACAACCTTGTGAAGTTAGAGCATGCACCTTGATGGGTGAATAAGATAGGCCATCCTCCACCATGCCAAGTTTGTTAGCCAGTGGATTGTTCCGCAATATTCCTCTCGTGTGCCCATTCTCATATTCATTTTGATAATGTTCAATACGTGACATCATGAAAACATAAAAACAAGTGAGATTATCTTTGTAATGCAGAAGTGATTCTAATCCAATACTTCCTCCCTGTAAACCCCTTTTTGCTATCTATGCAATTCTTCTAAGAGGTGCCATGCATGCCGTAATTTGGTGTGTGCATTAATATAATGTGGCCTACTACTCAAAATATGTGAGCTCTAGAAGTGATGATACTTCGCAGATGACAACTTCAACATATAGTAAAGAAGAACAAGTCGACCTGACCTAACAGATTCAAAATATACTAAGGGAGAATAACTCGACCTGACCAGTCGACCGCAAGAGAAGAGGATCATCTTAAAGAAGAGCAGAAGAGCAAGCAGATTGAAGATATTACAAGTCTTTCTATACAATGTCGGTTGGCCACCCATGATGAACCAGAGCGCACAGAGAAATACTATTCCTTCCGGTCTCTCCATATGTGGATCACATGCATTTCGAAACTAAAGTAGGAACATTTAGCTGACCAATTAAACATCTCTCAGTTTTACTAATATCAGCATAATATCAGATTTGAATTTGTACAACTAAGCTTGTTTAGCTCGATGGGTGGAGCAGTGCTATTACGACATGAACCACGTAGGCTGATCGTGGTCATCATAAAATGGGGAAACTGTAAGCATGATGAGTATAGTGTTGACCATGGCAGTGGGATGGCAGATCTGAAGCTGCAAACCGCGCAAAGGGTAGTTAGCAACCAATATTTGCTGTGAAATAACAACTAAGATTTGGTATGGACAAGAAAGTACAGTCAACAAGTGAAAAGAAATGCAATTCTGCTGTCTCTCTATATGTCGCGACATGCATTTCAATGATGCTCACATAAAAGATAAGAATTGAAACGTAAAGAGAGCATCATGAAGAATATGACTAGCACAATTGATTCTAACCAACTTCCTATGCCTAGGGATTTTGTGAGCACACAACTTATGGGAACAAGAATCAAATAGCATAGGAAGGCAAAACAAGTATAACTTCAAAACTTTAAGCACATAGAGAGGAAACTTGATATTATTGCAACTCCTACAAGCATGTATTCCTCCCTCATAATAATTTTCAGTAGCATCATGGGTAGAAACTTTGTTCTCATACTCAATTGGAACCTCTTCCGAAATAGTGGAATCATTATTAGCTAAAGTTGACACTCTTCCAAATCCACTTTCATAAATATCACACTAAGATTCAACACCCTCCAAAATAGAGGGATCACTAATTCCTAAAGTAGACACTCTTCCAAACCCACTTTAAATTATAGTATTATTCACACTCCAAAAGATATAAGTGAAGTTCATGGAGCATTCTACAATTAATATAGACTAACCAATATCCAAGCTCAAAATATATAAGTGAAGCACACGAAGCATTCTATAAAACCATACTCAAAAAGATTTAAGTGAAGCACAAAGAGCAATTCTATAAGGTCATACTTAAAAGATATAAGTGAAGCACATGAAGTATTCTATAAATTGATGAAGGGACATCTCACACTAGCATGGTTCTTTAAGAAAAAGAAAAACACAAAGGACACAAATCATGTGAACAAAACAAAAACCGAGGTATACCGATATTTGTTGAAGAAGAAAGATGGGATGCCAACTGGGGCATCCCCAAGGTTAGATGCTTGAGTATCATTGAAAGATTTACTTGGGGTGCCTTGGGCATCCCCAAGATTTAACTCTTGCATCTCTTTATTCTTCTCATATTGATAGCTCCTCGATCTTCGAACACTTCATCCACACAAAACTTTAACAAGAACTTTGTGAGATCCGTTAGTGCAATAAAGCAAACTACCACTTTAAGGTACTGTAATGAACTCATTCTTTATTTAAATTGGTGTTAAACCTACTGTATTCCAACTTCTCTATGGTTCATAGCCCCCGATACTAGCCATAGATTCATCAAAATAAGCAAACAACACGCGAAAAACAGAATCTGTTAAAAACAGAACAGTCTGTAGTAATCTGCAAGTTTAGTAAACTTATGTAACTCCTAAAATTATGAAATAAATATGATAATTTGAAAATTTTGTACAGAAGTAATGTGCAAAAAATTTCAGACCCATTTGACTTTCCAGGAAAAAATGTAAATTCACGCACTACAGACAAAGTTTCTGTTTTTGTACTGCACATAGTAAATAAGCAATCTAATCATCCTAAAACCAAAGCTTGGCACATTTTTTTATAATACAATGGATATATACAAGGGGATAATTATTTTCAGAGAAGCTTCCATGAATTTTTTTACATTGTTTCCATGATCATGAACACAAGTGCTCAAGGTCGACCCTCACTTCTCCAATGCATAACCTTCCAATCACTTCTCTTATGAAAAAACTTTTTAGGCATGAGAGGCAAGTAATTTTTTTGTATTTTCATTCTTTTAATTTTTTTTGTATTTTTTACCCACAACTAAACAGGAAAAAAAGGAAAAACAAAATCTACTTAGTGAAGAAAGCAAACAAGCAAACACGAAAATATCAACCCCACGCTATTGCTCCCCGGCAACGGCGCCAGAAAAGAGCTTGATAATCCCCAAGTGCAGGGAATCATCGTAGCAATTTCCAAAGGTGGAAGTGATAAGTATGGAGTGTCGAACCCACAAGGAGCTAAAGGTAAGATCAATATTCTCTCAAGCCCTATCTGCCACTGATACGACTCTACGTACACCGAACGTTTGCTTCCAACTAGAAACGGGAAATAAAACTATGTTGTGGGTATGAAGTGGATAACTTTGTATGATATCGGAGAGCTAAAATATAAAAGTAGGTGCTGTTATCATAAAGTTAGAATATATTACTAAATATTATAAATAGCGAGTGTGGAATAATGGGGGATCAGTGTGCGGAATTGTCCTAGGCAATTGTTAACAAGACCGATAGTCGTCATTGCAATTTCATATGAGGGAGAGGCATAAGCTAACATACTTTCTCTACTTGGATCATATGCACTTATGATTGGAACTCTAGCAAGCATCCGCAACTACTAAAGATCATTAAGGTAAAACCCAACCATAGCATTAACATATCAAGTCCCCTTTATCCCATACGCAACAACCCCCTTACTCGGGTTTATGCTTCTGTCACTCAAGCAACCCACTGTAAGCGAATCATGAACATATTGCAACACCCTACAGTGGGAATCCCTCACACTTGCGTGACACGGAGGGCACAATAGGACAGCACCAAGATAAAACATACTACTCATACCAATCTAGATCATCAATCAACCCAAAGACAAAAGATATCTACTCAAAACATCATAGGATGGCAACACAACATTGGATCATAATATGTGGCATAAAGCACCATGTTCAAGTAGGGATTACAGCGGGGTGCGGGAGAGTGGACCGCGTAAAAGAGATGAGGATGGTGATGATGATGGTGATGTTGATGAAGACGATCACCGCGGCGATGATTCCCCTCTCGATGGCACTCCGGTGCCACCAAGAGAGAGGAGAGGTTCTCCCCCTTGTGCTTCCTCCTCCATGGCCTTCCCCGTGGATGGGGAAAGGTTCTCCCTCTGGTCGTTGGCCTTCAAGGCGATGATGGCCTCTCCGGGATACTCCTCCATGGCCACCGGTGATGATGCCCCCCTCCGGCACGGTGCCGGCGAAGGCCTAGTTTGATTTCTCATGGCTACAGATGCTTGCGGCGGCGGAACTCCCGATCTAGGTTAATTTTATGAGGTTTCTGTACTTATAGGAATTTTTGGCGTCGGTCTCACGTCAAGGAGGTGCCCGAGCTATCCACGAGGCAGGCCCACGCGCCCAGGGGGTGGGCGCGCCCCCCACCCTCGTGGGCAGCTCAGGACTCTTCTGGCCCAACTCCGATGCTCCGTGGTCTTCTTTTGGTCCATAAAAAATCATCAAAAATTGTCACGTCAATTGGACTCCGTTTGGTATTCCTTTTCTGCAAAACTCAAAAACAAGGACAAAACAGAAACTGGCACTGGGCTCTAGGTTAATAGGTTAGTCCCAAAAATCATATAAAATAGCATATAAATGCATATAAAACATCTAAGATGGATAATATAATAGCATGAATACTTCATAAATTATAGATACGTTGGAGACGTATCAACAGGTAGGGCGGTTGTGTCACGTCTGAGGGAAGTTACACATCTGCCCCTATTTAAAATATTAGCCTACATCGATTTCGGACGAGGAGAGTTTGTTTTGCCGCCCACCGTGGATGAATGGGGAAATGGAGGGAGAGACACATGTCTTTCGGACGAGCTTGAATCAAATGTGTTTTGCTGCCCACGTTTGGCGCCCACCGTGTCTGAATGGGCTCAGAGGCCGTCGTGTCACGTCTGATTGAAGTTACTAGTCTACCCCTATCGACAGTAGTGTAAATCCGGTCGATAAGGATGTCAAGTGTTAGGCGTAGACAGTAATTTCTATCTCGCAAACACTTGCTTCGGGCAGCCCACAAATGATAGTGGGTGTTTAGCCGCTTCGTTCAAAACTTGGGAGAATTAGCATTCACGTTTGCCCTGGGCCCTGGCAACTAATTCCAAATCCAATTTTTATTCGATTACGAATATCCACAGATAATTCTACGTTTTGTTATTTATTTCTTCAAAACCACAACAAAGATTTATTCCACCTTTATATATGATTATGATTTAGAAATGCCGTGATCTTCGAATTCAGTAGGTTGGTTACACTTTGAGTCAAACAATTATTTCATCCAATACAATATGCTCACACGAAAAACAGTTCACCTTATGTCAATCATACAAGTACTGAGGATTACCTCGCCTAAAAAATTCGGATCATTACAACACATGGACAACATAGGGGGTCTTACAACATAACCCATTCAGAGACATGACACAACATGCAAGTACAATAATCTAATGACAATTTCAACTGCTATCTAAAGAAGAACTGGGATTACCCTGGGCTTCAGATAGCAGAAGCAGCAGGACCTCCTCCGTCTTCGAATGCAACATTCTTACTTCCTCCAATTCTTGGGTTGCTTGCATAATGCGTGCAGCTAATTGCATAATTTCCAGCTTCAAGATCGAGATTACCTCATTCATGGCAGCCACACCATCTCTCTCTGCCTCTAGTAGAGCCTCAAGAACTATAATATATGTGCTCAGACTGCTCTCCGGCGGTGTTGCCTCTGAACTGCTACCATCTGGTAACATGGATGGCGCACTCCTTCCACAAATAGATTCTGGGGTTGTACATTTGTGTCCTAGTCTGAACGGCATCCTGAAAGGTTTCCGCTGGACATAATTAAGAGATAGTTATCGCATGATCCAGGCAGTAAGCTTACATGGTGAACGACATACGAATTATTCCCGAGCATGGCAAGCTATATTTAAATGGTTCGAAGCAGCATCAGCCGAAAAGAAATTAAAATGGTAAGATGAAAATAGGGATGTAAGTGGCAAATAAACGACATCCGCCAGTCCCATCTAGTTAGTTTTTGCTAGCTCCTTGGTTCATTTTCCTCAAAAAACAAAAACTCTTTTGAACTATCATACCACTAGTGGACTTTAATCGGGATTAAACGGGACCCAGTTGACATCCCTAGTTGAAAGGGAGTGTACCACCGCTATATTTAAGTTGCCAAGGCATCTAAGCAGTTGAAATAATTTGAGAAAGCACTTAATAGTGTGGCCTCATATAAACTACTAAGACAGTTTTGTGATGAAGTTCACAGGAAAATTTAAGGACTCGAATGAACTAGGCATGCATTTCTTTACGATAGTACAGCAGACACTGCTGACATATTGGCCAACTCAGGTATATAGCGTAACAAGTAACAAACAAGCATTCGAATCAAGCAATACAGCAAAATAGACAACTGAACTATTTGTTATTCTGTAGGATTACAGGTTGAGGGCACTAGCCAAGAAAGCAGCCCACACGCATTACATTTCACATGTACTAAAACACACTGGCTTACCATATGTTCCTGTGAAGCCTCACTGCTGTTGCAATGTTCTTTGAAGATATCGTCAGCATCCCGTGGTTGCAAATCTACTTGTTGTAGTTTATTTTGCACCATCTATTTAGGTAAAATTAATTTTAATCGCATGCACTGGTTCGAATTGATCATCAATGGTTCATCTAAACTAATGAAAGAAGGGTGTGTGCATACACGACAATATATCTGCTTCCCTCTATTTTTATGCTTGTTCGAGGTGCCAGCCCCAAAAGAATTTTTTTTGCTTGATGGGGTTGGCAGCTCCATAATTAATAGAAGCATCAAATTAGTCATGCAACTTGGGAAGATCAAGAACAGACAAAAAAGTAATGAACAGAGGCTCGTAGCAGTGATGTAATAGCTAGCATCAGAAAATGTAGGGTAAAACAAACAAAAACCAGCGGAACCACATGCTAGTTTGCTGATGTGTAATTAAGCATAGAGAACATGAAGCAGTCTGATGGAACCAACAGGTGGCATCAGAACAACACCATTATCATAAATATAGCATGCAAGAAGTAAAATAGTAGGCAGTGATATCTAGGAAGTACAGTAATACTTAGGACAAAACTAAAGCATATTAACTATATGTGCACTGGTATGTAATTTAGCACATGTAACATGTTCACTGCCATAAGTATGGCCCTACAGGTGCAAGCAGAATAACGCTTCTCATGAAAAACTGAATGATGCCCTGAAGAAATTCAAAGGTGCGGTGCTTATGCTAAGAAAGTGAACGTAGGCGCCGGCCGTTGGATAATAGTACCTGATTCTCAGTGGCGTATGGGTATCGTTGGCATACTTGATAGCTAAGGATCGTCGATGGTGCTCGTGTTGCGGTTGAGTTTGGGCCGGCTATCGCCGTCGCTGGAGCGGCTCCGGTGCTACGGTTGCGGCGCCTGTCGACATACAAGAAAGCTCATCTGTGGTAAGTGAACAGTTGCACGATAAAGAGAAAACCCAAAGGAGTACAGATCGAAATAACTTGATGAGGCTGCGGCGTCGGTATATCAGGGCCGGTGGAGTTCAATATGGCGTCCGTGGAGCGGGTCCGGTGTAGTGGACGAAGGCTTCGGTGGGCGCGTTGTACAGTGCTTTCGGTGAGGCGGATCTGTTGCGGCGGACGAGGGCTTGTATGAAGGGCCAGCGAAGGGACGGACGAGGGAGTCAGTGAAGGGCCTACACTGTGGTGGACGAGGGCGCCGGTTAAGCAGATCTGGTGCGGTGGACCATGATGGCGGTTAAGGAGGTCTAGAGCGGTGTACAAGCCAGTCGCTGAAGCGGCTCCGGTGAAGTGGTGAGTTGGCAGTTGGGGGTTCCAAGGTGTAGAAGGTAGATCCGCCGGGGTGTGAGGTCCACCGCTGCGGCGGAGGACTAGATTCGGGGGCTTGCCGTGGTTGGGGGGGTCGGGGAGGGGAAGGGGAGGGGCTCTGGGGAAGAATGTTGGGGGCAAAGAGGGGAAAACAATGGAGTTACCAAAGCAGCCCTTTTCCGTTCATGCGGCAGGGGTAAAACAGGAATATCGCAGGGCTAAACTTTCGGGCGCGAGCTATTTCGATGTGAGCGGGAAGTTTGAAAGCTTTTGGCGCCCGAAATTATATTCTGCTCTTGTACGGCCGACTATGATATCATGGCCGAGAATTTGTTTGTTTTGCACGCAAAAAAGTGCAAGTTTTGAAAATCAATGTCTCCAACTCGAAACTTAGATTGTCCATTCAATTCAAATATGGATCATTGAGCTACTACAAGCAAATACCATCATATGGTCCAATTCAAATGAAATTCCAAATGTGTTTATCCTAAATATGATGACAAAAGCAAAAATGTGTATGTGTATGAATAAAGTGGATGATTATAAAGTTTGAACATGCCCATATGTGTATATCTCTAGGTTTGATATATGAATTTGAAATCACGAAATCCCGACTTAAAAATGTACCTCCATTTAAATGAATTACAAAAGCTAATGATGGAGTCGAATTCCAAAATTCCAATCTTAGGTTTGTAATTCTGGTACATCAAAGTATATCACGCATGTTCAAAAGTATCATTATCTCATAGTCCAAACTGTGAAACAAATTGGTCAACCTTGAGTGCACACACTATTGACCATGTATATCTCAATTATGCTAAAGTCCCTCAAATATAGACACCTCACTCTTTATCTGAAGCCAACCCCCCTCGTCGCCCACCCCCACCCCTCGTTGCCCCCCACGCACAGAGAAGTAATTCTCTCCCCCAAACACCAACACACGAGCACATTAACACCCCTCTCTCTTCTAAAGTCTGGACCCCAATATAGGTCTCTATCACTTTGTCTCTTGGGCATGCACACATCTCTTCCCCCACTCTCTAGCTAGGTCTCCCGACATCTCTCTTTCCCAAGCACACGCACTATGTAGAGTGTATCTTTCCCATACGCACAAAACGTCGCCCCCAAACATCTATCTCCCTAGTTATGTGGTTCTCGCACACTCACCTCACACACCACCCCCACTGCAAAACAAGCACACTTTGTCTCCTTGTGCACCACTCTCCTCTTTCTATCTCTCCCACATGCGGACCCGCCCCAGCTCCTCCCTGTATACATATATGTCGTTACTCTTTCCGTAGCTCCCTAATGTATCATCGTTCTCGATCTCGCACATTGTTCTCTACACCATCTATTCTAGATCTCTCATGAAGTCCCTATCACACACACGATGACTCGCATCCCTTGCGTCTCCATACATAGGCCAATTTCAAACAACATCAACATTGTCTCCCTATCTATACGCCACTTATGGACACAAACGCCCCCTCTCTCGCCCTCTCTCTCTCTCCGTCGCTAGATCTCTCTCTCTCTCTCTCTCTCTCTCTCTCTCTCTCTCTCTCTCGCTCTCACACCCCTCTCCCACACACAATCGATGTCTCTTCCAAATAGTCTGCTCCCCCTGCCCGCACCCATGCTATCCCGCTACTACACATGTCACACCATTCCCCTTCCCTTATACTAGGTTTACATCATTAGTGGTCTCTCTACTCCACATACACACACTCCCTCTCACACACAAACGCGCGCACAAACACACATAGACACGCACAAACACCCATGAATCTGGATCCTCGGCTCTTCCCATGTCCGCATGTGTATCTCGCACACTCACTCTCTAATTATGTATATGTGTCTCCACGTTACACAACACAAAGCCCCATGTACATTTCTCTCTCTATCCTCCACACACATAGACACAAAGAATCTGTTATCATTGCCTCAGTCTCTAGACATATCACGCACGCACACTGTCTCTCTCTCTCTCTCTCTCTCTCGCAAACACGCTCAACAAGGGTTTCCCCGTGAATAACTTACCGTCTATTCATCAACAGTCATGGCAGTACAGCGAACACGAGACGTGAAAAAGAATAAATCTACACGTGCTTAGACCACCTAGTATGACTACTAGGACTAGAGCAAGCCAAAAAGCGTGCCGCCGTCACCCCCTCCTTATCGGTGACGGGAAAACCTTTGTTTTACACAGTCGAGATGTCATTGTGCTAAGGCCTCACATGTTGAGGCGTTGAATAGAATGTAGATGCTAGTTTACGGAAACAAGTATCGATAATACGTTTGTATCTCCATACTTATATTTCTTCTCTTATAAAAAACTGAGTTGGTGATGATGGTACGCGTGCCATCTTGCAATATAGACCGTCTGATCTATATCTGACTGATGGAAATTAAACTAAAAGATACCCGCACCCCTCCCCACATTTGCAGACAAGGCCTTCCCTCGTTCATCCTTATCTCCAACAACCTCATTATTGAGCAATTAAGAAAGGAAGCGTCTGCAACAAACTGGCCTGGTGGCCGCTGTCGGCGTCGGCAATCCCCATGCCTCCGCTCAGTCCGACCACCAATCACCACCACGCCCCACTCCTCTTCACCTTATCTCCTATTTCTCGAGATATCATTAGTTTTTACACATGGGATTACTCCCGCATGGGTCAATCACAACGAGTGTTTTTATAAAAAAAATGCATCTTGATGTTCCATGCAATGCACGGATCTTGCTAGTACTCCTACAGAAGACTAAGTTGGTGATGATGGTGTGTCTGCCATCCGTCGTTTGTGAGCATTAGATCTACATCTAACGACTGTGAGGTAAGTTGTTGCCTTTTCTCACAAACATCCCACTTGTCTACCAATTTGCAGAAAAACCCATAATTAGTATCTTAAAACCAACCACATCCCTCCCTGACCTCACCAAAACAGCCCAAGGAATATATTCTAATTGAAACATTATATATCTCTAGTGATATATGTATATCAAAATTAGTGTTTTGTATCAAGTTTGTGAATAAGTATTATTCTAATTATGATTCGTTGCAACGCACATGAACATTGCTAGTATTTCCAACCATGCAATTTTTTCCCTAGTATTCCATAGTTTCGAGTTTTCCATCAAGATATTAGTCACTCATGGTTGATATTTACTTTCAATCATGTACACATATGCACTATGTAACTAGCCTTGCTTATTGGGTTCCAAAGCTTAACTTTCACTCCTACTTACAATATGTAGAGTATTAAACAAAAAACTACCACTTTCAACCAGCCCTAGGAAGAATCTATTGTACAAAAAATAGCAAAAACATACCCAAAATTTCTTAATCCACGCCAAAAACTACTACCTACCAATTAGGCTAGTTTAAACCCATTTATGACAGGGTTGGCCCACACGTCCGTGCTGACGAGGCAGCTTAAACCAACACATTTTGTTTGACCGTTGACACAAGGGACCCACATCTGACCTTCTATCCTGTTATTCCCCCTCAAATCATTATTTTTCCTGAACATTACTTCAAACAGTACTAATGCGTGTTCGTCGGTGGCGCCGGTGATGAGCGAGTTGGCCGCCGCTCCGCCGGACAGGCCGGACGTCGCGCTGGCCTCCGCACGGGTTGGCAGGCTGGCTCGAGCATGACTCACGAGCGAGCAAGTGATACGTCTCCAACGTATCTATAATTTTTGATTGTTCCATGCTATATTATATTCTGTTTTGGACATTAATGGGCTTTATTATACACTTTTATATTATTTTTGGAACTAACCTATTAACCGGAGGCCCAGCCCAGAATTGCTGTTTTTGCCTATTTCAGAGTTTCACAGAAAAAGAATATCAAACGGAGTCCAAACGGAATGAAACCTTCGGGAACGTGATTTTCGGAACGAACGTGATCCAGAGGACTTGGACCCTACGTCAAGACATCAACCCGGAGGGCCCGGGGTAGGGGGCGCACCTACCCCCCTAGGCGCGCCCTCCACCCTCGTGGGCCCCACGTTGCTCCACCGACGTACTTCTTCCTCCTATATATACCTACGTACCCCCAAACTACCAGATACGGAGCCAAAAACCTAATTCCACCGCCGCAACCTTCTGTACCCGTGAGATCCCATCTTGGGGCCTTTTCCAGAGCTCCGCCGGAGGGGGCATCGATCACGGAGGGCTTCTACATCAACACCATAGCCTCTCCGATGATGTGTGAGTAGTTTACCTCAGACCTTCGGGTCCATAGTTATTAGCTAGATGGCTTCTTCTCTCTTTTTGGATCTCAATACAATGTTCCCCCCTCTCTTGTGGAGATCTATTCGATGTAATATTCTTTTGCGGAGTGTTAGTTGGGACCGGTGAATTGTGGGTTTATGATAAAGTTTATCTATGAACAATATTTGAATCTTCTCTGAATTCTTTTATGTATGATTGGTTATCTTTGCAAGTCTCTTCGAATTATCAGTTTGGTTTGGCCTACTAGATTGATCTTTCTTGCAATGGGAGAAGTGCTTAGCTTTGGGTTCAATCTTGCGGTGTCCTTTCCCAGTGACAGTAGGGGCAGCAAGGCATGTATTGTATTGTTTCCATCAAGGATAACAATATGGGGTTTGTATCATATTGCATGAGTTTATCCCTCTACATCATGTCATCTTACTTAAAGCGTTACTCTGTTCTTTTGAACTTAATACTCTAGATGCATGCTGGATAGTGGTCGATGTGTGGAGTAATAGTAGTAGATGCAGGCAGGAGTCGGTCTACTTGTCGCGGACGTGATGCCTATATAGATGATCATACCTAGATATTCTCATAACTATGCCCAATTCTATCAATTGCTCAACAGTAATTTGTTCACCCACCGTAATACTTCTGCTCTCGAGAGAAGCCACTAGTGAAACCTATGGCCCCCGGGTCTATTTTCCATCATATTAATCTCCCGTCAACAAGTTATTTCTAGCGCCGTTTTTATTTTGCTTTCTTTACTTTGCATCTTTATCATAAAAATACCAAAAATATTATCTTATCATATCTATCAGATCTCACTCTCGTAAGTGACCGTGAAGGGATTAACAACCCCTTTATTGCGTTGGTTGCGAGGATTTATTTGTTTGTGTAGGTGCGAGGGACTCGTGCGCGGTCTCCTACTGGATTGATACCTTGGTTCTCAAAAACGGAGGGAGATACTTACGCTACTTTGCTGCATCACCCTTTCCTCTTCAAGGGAAAACCAACACAGTGCTCAAGAGGTAGCAAGAAGGATTTGTAGCTCCGTTGCCGGGGAGTCTACGCAAAAGTCAACATACCAAGTACCCATCACAAACCCTTATCTCCCGCATTACATTATTTGCCATTTGCCTCTCGTGTTCCTCTCCCCCACTTCACCCTTGTCGTTTTATTCGCCCTCTCTTTTCTGTTCGTCCATTTGTTTGCTCGTGTTGCCATGTGCCTTCTATATGCTTGCATCTTCGCTTGCTGAAAATCTATTGATATGGATCCACTTAAAGTGTTCTACTTGGATCATCTTCGATCCTTATGCGCTCGTGCTGAAACCCCAACTAGCCTAGTTGATGGGAAATCTTTAGATGAGCATGCTCATTTTGTGCGTCATCGTTTGTCTGAAAAAGGGAAGGTCTTATGGTATCATATAAATAGTTTGCTATGCTATGCTTGGAATCTTTGTGAAATTTGTGATTTTACTTGTTGCTCTAAGAACCCTAAAAAATACCTTCCCTACCTATGTGAGTTCAATGATAATGAAATCTTATGCAAAGGGTGTTTATAGTTACAATGACATCGAACAAATTGAAGAATTTTTCATTTTTAAGGGTGCTCATGAAGTTGCTTCTTTGATTGAAAAGTATGATTTTACTCTCAACAAATCTGAAAATTCTGTCATTCTTAAATATTGCAATGAAAACTGTGCTCATAATGTCTATGTCCAAGAATTTATTGAAAGAATGACCGTTGCTTTGGAAGAAAATAATGATATGCATGAATCTATAGATAATGACGATTCTGATGATTTGGTTGAAATATCCCTTGATGAACATGATGCTTGCTATTCTTGTGTCCATGATGCCAATATTTATGAAGACGAATTTCCTATAGTTCCTTATGTTAAAAATGAGATCGTTGCTATTGCACCCATGCTTGATAGTTCCTTTGATGAAAAGCATGATTGCGATGATTTTACTATAAATTCTCTTGATGTAAATTGTGCTAATAATATGCAAAACCCTAAGCTTGGGGGTGCTAGTTTTGCTATGTCCTCTACTTGTTGCAATGATCATGATTGGGGTGATTCTTCTTACGATCTTGAAAATTTACTTACTCCTCATGATGAATATGAGATTGATAATAGTGTTTGCAATAATATTGAAAGTGGGTTTGGAAGAGTGTCAACTTTAGATCCCACATATTTTGAGAATGTTCAATCTTATGTAATTTTTGATAAAAGTGGGTTTGGAGAGGTCATGACTTTAGTTCATGTTAATCTCACTATTTTGGAAGAGTGTCAACTTTTCATGCATGTGGATCGTGTTGAAAATATTTTATGTCATAGCTATTTTGTTGAATTTGCTTATGATCCCGCATGTAATTATTATGAGAGAGGAAAATATTGTTGTAGAACTTTTCATGTTACTAAATTACCTCTCGTTATGGTGAGATTGCTATTGTTTCTTTCCGCTTCCTTGCATATGCTAGTTTTCGCTTGCCTTGATAATTTGTTTGCCCATAAGATGCCTATGCATAGGAAGTATGTTAGACTTAGATGTGTTTGTCACATGTTTCATGATGCTCTCTTTGTGCTTTAATTCTTGTCTTTGATGTGAGCATCATGAAAATTATCAATGCCTAGCTAGGGGGGTTAAACGATAGCGCTTGTTGGGAGGCAACCCAATTTTATTTTTTAGTTTTTTGCTTTTTGCTTCTGTTTAGGAATAAACATTTGATCTAGCCTCTGGTTAGATGTGTTTTTATGTTTTAATTAGTGTTTGTGCCAAGTTTAACCTATAGGATCTTCTTGGATGATAGTTATTTGATCTTGCTGAAAATTCCAGAAACTTTCTATTCACGAAAATAATTGTTAAAAATCACCAGAACGTGATAAAATATTCATTCAAATTGCTGCGGATCAATAAACAAATTTTCTAGGTCGTCCTATTTTGGCTGAAGTTTTGGAGTTCCAGAAGTTTGCGTTAGTTACAGATTACTACAGACTGTTCTGTTTTTCGTGTGTTGTTTGCTTATTTTGATGAATCTATGGCTAGTAAAATAGTTTATGAACCATAGAGAAGTTGGAATACAGTAGGTTTAACACCAATATAAATAAAGAATGAGTTCATTACAGTACCTTGAAGTGGTGTTTTGTTTTCTTTTGCTAACGGAGCTCACGAGATTTTTTGTTAAGTTTTGTGTTGTGAAGTTTTCATGTTTTGGGTAAAAGATTTGATGGATTATGGAACAAGGAGTGGCAAGAGCCTAAGCTTGGGGATGCCCATGGCACCCCAAGATAATCTAAGGACACCTAAAAGCCAAAGCTTGGGGATGCCTCGGAAGGCATCCCCTCTTTCGTCTACTTCCATCGGTAACTTTACTTGGAGCTATATTTTTATTCACCACATGATATGTGTTTTGCTTGGAGCGTCTTGTATTATTTGAGTCTTTGCTTTTTAGTTTGCCACAATCATCTTTGCTGTACACACCTTTTGAGAGAGACACACTTGATTCAGAAATTATTAGAATACTCTATGTGCTTCACTTATATCTTTTGAGTTATATAGTTTTTGCTCTAGTGCTTGACTTATATCTTTTAGAGCACGGTGGTGATTTTGTTTTATAGAAACTATTGTTCTCTCATGCTTCACTTAGATTATTTTGAGAGTCCTACAAAACAGCATGGTAGTTTGCTTTGACAATGATAGGCATTCAAGATTAGTAGAACTTTTTTTTCTTATGAGCGTGTTGAATATTATGAGAAGTTTGATACTAGATAATTGTTTTGAGATATGAAGATGGTGATATTAGAGTCATGCTAGTTGAGTAGTTTTGAATTTGAGAAATAATTTTGTTAAAGTTTGTGATTCCCGTAGCATGCACGTATGGTGAACCGTTATGTGATGAAGTCAGAGCATGATTTATTTATTGATTTTCTTCCTTATGAGTGGCGGTCGGGGACGAGCGATGGTCTTTTCCTACCAATCTATCCCCCTAGGAGCATGCGCGTAATACTTTGCTTTGATAACTTGTAGATTTTTGCAATAAGTATATGAGTTCTTTATGACTAATGTTGAGTCCATGGATTATACACACTTTTCCTCCTTCCACCATTGCTAGCCTCTCTAATACCGCGCACGTTTCGCCGGTATCATACACCCACCATATACCTTCCTCAAAACAGCCACCATACCTACCTATCATGGCATTTCCATAGCCATTCCGAGATATATTGCCATGCAACTTACCACCATTTCGTTTATTATGACACGCTCCATCATTGTCATATTGCTTCGCATGATCATGTAGTTGACATCGTATTTGTGGCAAAGCCACCGTTCATAATTCTTTCATACATGTCACTCTTGATTCATTGCATATCCCGGTACACCGCCGGAGGCATTCACATAGAGTCATATTTTGTTCTAAGTATTGAGTTGTAATTGTTGAGTTGTAAGTAAATAAAAGTGTGATGAGCATCATTTTTTAGAGCATTGTCCCAAGTGAGGAAAGGATGATGGAGACTATGATTCCCCCACAAGTCGGGATGAGACTCTGGACGAAATAAAAAAAAGGAAAAAATGAGAGAAAAAGAGAGAAGGGACAATGCTACTATCCTTTTACCACACTTGTGCTTCAAAGTAGCACCATGATCTTCATGATAGAAAGTCTCCTATGATATTACTTTCATATACTAGTGGGAGATTTTTCATTATAGAACTTGGCTTTTATATTCCAATGATGGGCTTCCTCAAAATGCCCTAGGTCGTCGTGAGCAAGCGAGTTGGATGCACACCCACTTAGTTCCTTTTGTTGAGCTTTCATATACTTATAGCTCTAAGTGCATCCGTTGCATGGCAATCCCTACTCACTCACATTGATATCTATTAATGGGCATCTCCATAGCCCATTGATACGCCTAGTTGATGTGAGACTATCTTCTCCCTTTTTTGTCTTCTCCACAACCACTATTCTATTCCACATACAGTGCTATGTCCATGGCTCACACTCATGTATTGCGTGAAGATTGAAAAAGTTTGACAACACTAAAAGTATGAAACAATTGCTTGGCTTGTCATCGGGGTTGTGCATGATTTAAATATTTTGTGTGGTGAAGATAGAGCATAGCCAGACTATATGATTTTATAGAGATAACTTTCTTTGGCCATGTTATTTTGAAAAGACATGATTGCTTAGTTAGTATGCTTGAAGTATTATTATTTTTATGTCAATATTAAACTTTTGTCTTGAATCTTTTGGATCTGAATATTCATACCACAATTAAGATAATTACATTGAAATTATGCCAAGTAGCATTCCACATCAAAAATTCTATTTTTATCATTTACCTACTCGAGGACGAGCAGGAATTAATCTAGGGGATGCTTGATACGTCTCCAACGTATCTATTATTTTTTATTGTTCCATGCTATATTATATTCTGTTTCGGACATTAATGGGCTTTATTATACACTTTTATATTATTTTTGGGACTAACCTATTAACCGGAGGCCCAGTCCAGAATTGCTGTTTTTTTGCCTATTTCAGAGTTTCACAGAAAAAGAATATCAAACGGAGTCCAAACGGAATGAAACCTTCGGGAACGTGATTTTCGGAACGACCGTGATCCAGAGGACTTGGACCCTACGTCAAGACATCAACCAGGAGGGCATGAGGTAGGGGGCGCGCCTACCCCCCTGGGCGCGCCCTCCACCCTCGTGGGCCCCATGTTGCTCCACCGACGTACTTCTTCCTCCTAATATACCTACGTACCCCCAAACTACCAGATACGGAGCCAAAAACCTAATTCCACCGCCGCAACCTTCTGTACCCGTGAGATCCCATCTTGGGGCCTTTTCCGGAGCTCCGCTGGAGGGGGCATCGATCACGGAGGGCTTCTACATCAACACCATAGCCTCTCCGATGATGTGTGAGTAGTTTACCTCAGACCTTATGGTCCATAGTTATTAGCTAGATGGCTTCTTCTCTCTTTTTGGATCTCAATACAATGTTCTCCCCCTCTCTTGTGGAGATCTATTCGATGTAATCTTCTTTTGCGGTGTGTTTGTTGAGACCGATGAATTGTGGGTTTATGATCAAGTTTATCTATGAACAATATTTGAATCTTCTCTGAATTCTTTTATGTATGATTGGTTATCTTTGCAAGTTTCTTCGAATTATCAGTTTGGTTTGGCCTACTAGATTGATCTTTCTTGCAATGGGAGAAGTGCTTAGCTTTGGGTTCAATCTTGCGGTGTCCTTTCCCAGTGACAGTAGGGGCAGCAAGGCATGTATTGTATTGTTTCCATCGAGGATAACAAGATGGGGTTTATATCATATTGCATGAGTTTATCCCTCTACATCATGTCATCTTACTTAAAGCGTTACTATGTTCTTTTGAACTTAATACTCTAGATGCATGCTGGATAGCGGTCGATGTGTGCAGTACTAGTAGTAGATGCAGGCAGGAGTCGGTCTACTTGTCGCGGACGCGATGCCTATATACATGATCATACCTAGATATTCTCATAACTATGCTTAATTCTGTCAATTGCTCAACAGTAATTTGTTCACCCACCGTAATACTTATGCTCTCGAGAGAAGCCACTAGTGAAACCTATGGCCCCGAGTCTATTTTCCATCATATTAATCTCCCGTCAACAAGTTATTTCTAGCGCCGTTTTTATTTTGCTTTCTTTACTTTGCATCTTTATCATAAAAATACCAAAAATATTATCTTATCATATCTATCAGATCTCACTCTCGTAAGTGACCGTGAAGGGATTGACAACCCCTTTATTGCGTTGGTTTCGAGGATTTATTTGTTTGTGTAGGTGCGAGGGACTCGTGCGTTGTCTCCTACTGGATTGATACCTTGGTTCTCAAAAACTGAGGGAAATACTTACGCTACTTTGCTGCATCACCCTTTCCTTTTCAAGGGAAAACCAACGCAGTGCTCAAGAGGTAGCAGCAAGCCACCGCGCTGGCCTTCGCTAGAGCCAGATGGCTAGCCTTAGTGCAGCGCGCGCGAGTGGGCCGCCGCGCCGCCGTGCCAATCTAGCTAGCAAACCTTGCATACAAGTAGCTGGACGGAGCTATCTTGGCTAGCTAGCGGCCGCGAGCGTCGGACGGAGCTGGCATCCGGGCTGCCGCAAGATGGGCTCCGCACTGCTGGCGGTATTGATCTCGCATTCTGCCGGCGGCGGTAGCTGCGTCCCATGGCCGCGGATGACTAGGTGGACGGGCCGGAGGTAGGAGGTCACTCGGGGATTTTTGTGCAGACTGACATGTAGGTCCCACAAGTCATAACGCCCGGTCGAATAGAAGGCATTGACTTAATGGGCGACATGGGCCCTGTTTGGATACTCTAAAGTCGGAGGTTAGATTCTAACCCTGAACTAACTCTAACCAAAGTGGTGTTTGGATGGCAGGGTTAGATTGACAACAAATGTATCCAAACAGGGCCATGGGTTGAAACGTGCCAATAACGGCACTTTGTAGAGTAGTCATTTTTTGGTAGGGCTGGTTGGTAAGAGCATGTACAATGGTTGATATGGTAGTCTTATCTTAAGTCTGCCACGTATGCAAGTGGTAGTAGTTTCTTAGCATTATTAGTGGTTTCTTGCATTATTAGGGGTTTCTTGTAAGGAACAATGTACTACTAGCGACAGAAGGCGATTCTAGGTTGCGTTGTACTCCAACGAGTACTACTAGTGGTCGCGGGAGTGTATACCTCCTTTTGTGGGTTTGATACCGGCCGAACGCACGACGGCCTTTTTTTTAAATAGTAACTTCGCTGCGAGCCAATATTTTACACGGGTAGTTTGAGTTTTGAAGTCAAACGGATGTGCAGCACCACAATCTGGGTGCACTGGATAGCCTAGCCACGTGAACGGGTTTTCCTTCCCAGCATCTCGTGGCTCGCGTGCTCGCCCTAGCCACACCTTGCTTGCAGCTTCCTCATCAGCTAGTAGCATATTTAAACTAGCGCCTCCCAATTAAGCCCGAGGAGCCGGAAAAGCCTGGCGGGGCATTGGGAACTGTGCAATATGGCTCTGTATGTAAAGTGCTCTACTACTACTCTGTAGTTTGTGGCGTTGCACGCGTTGACTTCACTCCATTATCGGCTCTACTATAAAAGAAATTCCTCTTGACGTGTTTTTTTGAAACAGAGGCAAAAGCTTTGCTTCATCTCATTCATGAAGAAGGAACTACTAAAAAAGTTCGACGAGATCCATTACACCTCCACAAATGGAAGTGAAAAGCCTAATCTCGCTGTACTCCCTCCTTTCCGGTTTATAGGGCTTATCTCAAAATTTTAGTTTTTCCATTTTATAAGGCTCAATTTGGTTGTTTGCATTAAATCATTGCATGCAAGTATTAAGAGAAAATTGACCAATGCATGTAATTTATGCATGCATGCATTGCAATTAATGCATTGGTAAACATACTTTTTTGAGGAAAACAAGAGCATTAATTGGTGCTTTTGCAAACTACAAAAAGTATTTCACCACTCACCATCTACCTTGGTTGGTGAGATTTTTGAATTGAGCCTTATAAACTGGAAAGGAGGGAGTATCAAATAACTCAAATGTTCTGCCCCCGCAGTAACCGTCGCTGATAAACAGGCTGCTAGTGTGTGCGTGAGAGGAGCGGCTGAGTAGGCCAGCTACGTGAGAGGAGCGGCTGAATAGAGCACCGAGAGTACCCACTAGGCCACTACACAGGTGTACTTTCCCTGCATTGATAGTACAACGATGGTTCTAGAGAACAGTAGTACCCTCCACTTCCAACTGTAGCTCCTTGGCCCTGAGATCCAAGAGTTCAAAACTGGCGCACTATACTAGAAGTACAGTACATCGCACTACTAGTTGAGAAAGTAGTACTAGTACTGCTACAGTACGAGTACGTACTCCTCCGTCACATAATGTAAGACATTTTTTGACACTAGTTGGCGTGTACAAAAAATAGCAAAAACATACCCAAAATTTCTTAATCCACGCCAAAAACTACTAGCTAGTGCCAAAAATTTCTTACTAGTGCTATTATTTACAGTATAATGCAATCCCTTAATGTCCCATATGCTAGTACTAGTAGTAAATAATAGCCTCACCCCTTCGCTAAGGCTAGCCATTGTGGGGGTAACATAATCGGTAACATGCACTTGGGACTAGCAAACATGCTTATGTGGCACACAATTAAATAAGAGACAGAGAGGGTTATAGTAACATAGGTAGATATCGTATCATGTTAAATGGTATGCTACTTTGTGTCATGCATGGCAATAAATATGGTAATCTATGATACTACTTTATGATACTATGCACTATGAAGGTAGTATCATATGCATGATACTAGTATATGTTACTCCCCACTATGAGTAGCCTAAGGAACGATCTACAGTTGGAAGAGACAAGGCCCTGCGGTTACTATGCTCTTATCTCCCCTCGCCAGTTCCCCTCCCCCCGAAGAGAAGGCAGTTGGTCGCTGCTCCCATGGATTCGCCAGGCGGTTCTCCTCCTCGTCGGGGCTGGGAGACCTGGGACGACGATCCTCTGGGAGAAATCGCACGCCGCTCCGACGTCCTCACCGCCACAAGACTCGGTGCTTCCTCCACCAACTTTTTCAAGACGGTGCTTAAAATGGCTTGGGAAAAGGCCATGCTTGTTGGTCTTCCATGCGTCCTCGAGGAGAAGGTTCTTCTATGGGGACAATCCTCCGAACAGTCCACCGCTCCCTGGCCATGGTTGCACGTTGACTCCACTAGAGTTGCCGACGTTGAGAGGTAGTCGGATTTTGTCCAATGAGCAGGCCAGTAATGGAGTTTGATCATGTAGTACTTAGTTATTCCATTTCTATCCCGTAATTTCTTCGCTGCCCATGGTCTTATATATAGGTCTAGGTCGGTGCCAACAAAGATTGGCTTGCATACCTCCGGCCGGATACCACCATCATTTTGCACAACATCCACAGCAGTGCGGCCGTTCCGGTAGACCCCTTCTCCAACATTGGGATCGGCCTTCCGGACTGGCTGGGCTTGAATACATATGATGATGCCTACATGAGATTGAAGAAGATAGGAATTGCGGACCCGCCGACAAAGCGACACGGCTACGATGATTACTATTTCATCATGGTGTTCGACATAAGGATTTCCATCAATGCAAGAGGCAGTAACGGCAGAGGCTGGCGCATGTTGGCGGCGGCAGATTTGTACCCCTACACGTTCGAAGACCCCGTGCGCCATCTAGGCCGCATCTTCGCGGTGACAAGCCAGGGGGCTTGTTTCATCTGGTTGCCATCCGACGGTACGGGAGATTACAAACGGAATGCACAAACCATCATTTGCATCCCTAACGGTACTCCATTATTTTGCAGGGACCAGTCATCCCGCGATCAAAATAAGATCGCCGATCCTGGATGTGCATTTGCATCCGTGATTCGGTCTAACCTGGAACCTTGTAGCTGACTTTGGCATATTGGGATCAACTATCTTAGCAGTCGATACCCATGGTACCACTGATGTGCAACATGGTCACACAATCTACCACGGTCGGACCGTCACCATCTACCCAGGTATTCCATTTTTTAACCCTCTCGCCTTCTCTTTCATTGTTGTACTAGTACTCTACTTACATACTAGTAGGAGTACTTTTTACCTTGGAGGACGCGTATAGCTAGCTAGGCCCTTGAAGACTTGAACCCACTAGCTGCCACCATTTTTGTTTTTCCATGTCTTACAATCTCATCCATGTAGCCAAGAGTGGCTATATATAATAAGCCGGTTATTATACTTCCACTATACCGGAGTAGTACTATTTGCTGCACAGTATTACTGACCGCCATATTTGAGCACAACATTATTATGCATGGACCTTGACTATGTACGTCACCATGTGTCCAGATCTGAGATGCCGCGTGTACCAGATGAACGGCGCCGAGTTCGACCCCCGTGATGCTACGTGGGTGCCGAGGAACACTCTTGGAGAGTACTCGCTTTTCATTGGGGACAGCTACCCCATTGTGAAGTGGATGCCACCTTCCGTGGGTGCCGTTCATGAAGCATGGTTGTGTCTTCAGTGCGCACCACCGGATGAACGACATGCTGGGACACGCTATCCCTGATTTATGCCGCTTCAGCTTGGATGAGTCTCCATCGTGTGGAACCGGACTAGAAAGCTGCAACAATGATTCCCGTTGCCCACCGCTATGGATCGTGCCATCCATGAAGAACACCTGGGACAGGAACCTGGAGGAGGAGATGTAGCCAATCTATAACGTGTAAGTGGAGTACGGTAAATTGTGAATGGTAGCGCTATGAATATATGTAGACTAGTCGTGCACAAATTTATCACATGAATTGGAGATGAACTTGTGTGGCATACTGGCATTTGTCCTTTAGAATTTATTACTAGTAAATGTGTTATGTGTACATGCAAATTGTGTGGTTGTTGCACGGGCTCCAACACGCTTTTTGAGAAAAAAAAGGTGGCACAACTTTGGATATACGTGACGTGGCAGCATCCCGCAAAAAAAGCATCGTTCGCTATAGTTGTAGTACGCTGCTACTAGGACGACAACTCCTATAAAACCTTGCGCTTGACTCTTTGCCTCTTCGGGAGGTTCAACAGTTCGTACTCGTGTGAACCTTGCACTTGGCTCTTCGCCTCTTCGGAAGGTCCAACAATGATGATACAACCGTACACATTATGCTTCTGGCAATCTGACACCGATTGAAGAGGGAGAGGGATCGGGCGCTGTAGTCAAAACCCTCTCCTCGTCCTGCGAACCACCGCGCGCGTGGGCGAGGGAGAGGCGTAGTAAGCAAGCTTCTCCTCGTTCGGCGAGTTGACGGGACACATCAAAGTAGTACTAGTAGTAGTCCATACTGCGACCTTTCCGGTTAATATGGCTTAATTTGAAACAAGAAAAATACACTGGCGGTCAACGTATGTAACAATACACTCTTTACGGTCACTATATATAGTTTTGCGGTGAATATACGATCACTAGCTCATCGTAGAGCACCGTATTGCACCCTACTGACCGGCCACATAGTCGACGTGGCACTTTGTTGACTGGTTAAATTGTCACCTGGTTTCTGCTTCCCACCTGTCAGTTGGCAGAGCAAAGAAATCAGCTAAAAAACAAAGAGTGTAGTACATCTACACTTCCAATGCATTTAGCCTTTAATCTAAATCGATATTGATTGACTAATGCACCAACTTGTGCTCTAGGTATAGGCTACATGTCTATCCTTAATTACAGCATGCAACGACCTTCATTTAATCTTCTTCTCTCAATGGTCGCATGCACACATAAGTCTGCTACTTCTGGGCGTTAATTATGCCCTGGTCAATGTGTAAATCTCTAAATGTACAGCCTTTCACGGACATAGGGAGTAGGTTGAGCACTTGAGCGTGAGCGTGTGTGTTGCGTCGTGTGCTGTGTGCCGCATGGGTGCGTGAGTGTTGCGTGCGTCCATGTGTACGTGTGAGTGTTGCATGTTGCATGCATGCACGCATGCATGGGGCTTACTCCCTCCCATTGACATGTTCGTATTTCAAACTTCCTCTGTTCCCTCCATATGGTGATACTCCCTCTGTTCCCAAATACGGAGTAAAATCCTCCCTCTGTTCTCAAATATGGAGTAAAATCCTCCCTCTGTTCTCAAATACGGAGTAAAATCCTCCCTCTGTTCCCAAATACGGAGTATTTGTCTTTCTAGAGATTTCAACAAGTGACTACGTACGGAGCAAAATGAGTGAAGTGAGCGTAGAGGCATAGGGATAATGTAGAAAGGAAGTCTTCGCGATCCATTATTTCCCATCTTGGTCAGAGAGAACTATTCAACTGGTCTTCGCAGTGAAGTGACAATACAAGTTGCAGCAGATGGGACACTTAATTAATAAGCTGAACCAGCGTGTTGGTGTTACTAAATCAGCCTTACCCAGTACTGCCATCATGTTTGCCAGTAGAGCATGCTTCTGTCCTCCATTAACTGACATATGGGCCCTCTTGTGGTAGACGCACATGTCATTGGTGTAACTATTTACACTCCGAAGGACGGTATATCCTGGTAGTAGTAGTAGAATTGAGATTTAATGCACTTTCTTCCCCGTCTTCCACTCTTCTTCCTCCTCTCTTCCCCATCGTCGGCCGCATACCATTTCCCCCCGCTCACTGCTCGCCCGCCCGCGCTATCTTCATTGGTAGCTCACGCGTACCATATCCCCCCACTCACTGCTCGGCCACATGAGGAGAAGCATCTTTGGTCGCCCACCCGAATCCATTTCCCCGCTGGCTCATAGGCACCGAAAACCCCAATGGCAGAACCGACTGACACGTAGAGCCGCAATTGGAATTCCCTCCCCAATGTTCTCTTGGAGCAGATCTGTAATCGTATGGACCTACTCAACACCGTCCGTCTGGCCGCATGCTCGGTGTCTTTGTACCGTCTACTCGTCTGCAACCGGCCGGCTCTTTTCAAGACACCCTGCTTGCTGATGCCCGATCCTCGCAGGTGGCCCAGACACCGACTTGACGATCCTACGGAGGTTGCCATGGTGCCCCTCGACATGCTACCACTACCCGTCCACCTGTCCTTCATGCGTGGCCACTACTGGGCGGGCATGAAGGCCAACTGGATCGTCCTCATCCACCAATACGGTAGTCCGTGGCGTCTCGTGGATATCTACACCCCGCGAGAGATCACCCTTCCATCTTTGGATACCGCCGCCATCGAGCCTCACGGCCCGCCGAACACTCCTGCCTACTACGCACGAGACGCGTGGAGCTTTTAGCTTGACCTCTGTTTGCTGAAGGTTGTAATCCGCGAAGTGCCCACACCATCAGAAGACTACATGGATTACAAGCTCATTGCCGTGTTCAACATGGGATTAGTCTATCTGGAATCCGGTCGCCATACATGGTTATGGCTCATCGTTGATCCTCTTTACCCAACACTTCTGTCTGATGCTATAGTGCATGATGGCATCGTTTATGTGGTCAACGCACAGATTGGCTGCCTATACTGGTGGAATCTATCATCATGTAATTGTTCTATCTCATCTCATCTTTACCTTAAGAATACGACTGCCTGTTCATTGTTACAAATTTAGAATATATAGTATGTCTATAACCACATCATTGCTATATGTACTGTTGTTAGTTTGAAGCACTCCTCTGGTTTGAAGGATAGATACCTTTCTGGGATCAAGTGCATCCTAACTCACCTGCGCAGGATGTACTGATAATGATGATGGAGATGTTGTGCAGTATATATATATCACTTAGGCTTCAAGTGCGTACTTGTTAGTTAAACCTATGGTTAAAATGTCACACTAAATACGACTAGTAAGTAGTACAGTAGCAGTACTAGTATACGTCGGTCAAATTATTCATCATGTCCACACATTGAATTGACATGACAACACGCTGCGCGTGAGGTGACACAAGAATCCCGGCGGCGTGTTCGGGTATTTTGGACTTCAGATTTGGAGTACCACTTATCTGTCGAAATCTTTCATCATTCACTTAAAACAGTCGATTGATCATACATTGAGTAGCATATAACTGGAATTAACCCATGCAACTCGAAGAAGGAATGGCCGGTGCTGCCGGCTGGCGTCAAGTTTGATCCCACGGATCAGGAGCTAATCGAGCACCTTGAGGCCAAAGTGAGTGCTGACAGCGCGAGATCTCACCCTCTCATCGATTTGTTCATACCAACCATCGACAGCGAGCACGACATATGCTACACTCATCCTGAGAAACTTCTAGGTTAGACACCGACCGGCCGTCTACTTGCACAAACATATTCCTTTGTTTATAGCTCTGTTTTTCTTTTTAGACGCAGACCTGGTGAAGCAATTACAATTTGACAGTTAATATAAAGTGAAACAAGTGACTGCAACATGCCAAAGATGTTATGAAAATGCCAACTACGTACACTAAAACCTGTATTCGACAGTACTGCAGGTATCACACTGAGTGGCCTAAGCAAGCATTTCTTCCAGCGCAATTCCAGGGCATTCAGAAGGGGCACGTGGACGCGTCGCAAGATAGAGTCGGAGTGCGGCATGCACGCGATGTGGCACAACACCGTTAATACCTTGTCGGTGATGGTCAACGGCCGGCAGACGGGCAGCAAAAAGGTTCTGGTGCTGCACACCAACAAGAACTTCAACCAGCAGAGGACCAACTGGGTGATGCACCAGTACCACCTCGGGGACCTGGAGCAAGAGAAGGAGCGGGAGCTGGTCCTCTGCAAGATTTTCTACCAGACGAACACTAGGGCCAGGAGTAAAAAGATTATAAGTTAGTTTGGTATTGGTACTTGTACTACCTTGTCGTCCGCAAGTTGGTATTGTTGTTAACGATCTTTTGGTATGAACTTGGCATTTTTTTGACAGAAATACTGTAAGGGAACCCCCTACAGTATAATTGGTGCAACAACCCCAAATTGCAAGTACCATGCCTTGAACCTGGGTGGGTGGGAAGGCATCAGCCCCTTCCCACCACTAGGCTATGCCTTAGTCTGGCATTTGCTTCCAACCATCATGTCGAGGGTCGACGTGGATATAAAAATGAATCATTTGTTTCGAAATGAATTTTCATGCACCTGATTTTTATTTGATGGGTAGCATAAGCACCTGCCGTTCGAATTCCCAGTTCTCCAAATTTTTCGAAACAAGTGCATGCTCTTATTATCACGATGGAAAAACAATATCCCTCCTGCATCCCAGTTATTAGTCTGTACTTGCAGAATTCTCTCGTTTATTGAGCACGTATATTGTTTTTTCAGGTCGAGCAAGTTTCAACTGGGCTGTAGACTACCCAAGCTTGATTTTGTTTTTAACAGGCCTAGCCCATGACGACCACGGGGCACAAAGATCCGGTAGGTATCTACTAGCCTCTGGCCCGCCAGCGTTAGTTATATTTTGTCTTACAACATCCGCATGCAGTTTTTTTACTGAATCAAACACACAGCCCAGTTCTATTTTCCTCTTGAAACGCATGTCCTACATCCGTTTTTAATCTCTACCTATAGTTTTACTAGTTCATATACATGTATCATTATATTGAAAATACATAAAATTCCCTTTTCATATTTACATCCTTATTTTTGTTGTTTTTTTCCCTCCCAGCGCTGATTTTTTTACCACTATTTTTCCCATAAACCAACTCAATTGTCCCACATCTTATTTGCTTACAAAAACAAAATGATTTTTTGGCAAATCAATAAGTTCTTAAAAAAATGTGTATCACTTCGGGATTACAAAAGTTCGGACTCCACCAAAATATGAAAAATAAGGTTGAATTTTTTGACCGTGGTCCTCGGCAGAAAATGGGCTGTAATAAATTACTTAAGAATTAGCAAATGGGCTACAAATTATTTAAAAAAATAGCAAATGGGCTCTATGTTGTCTGCCACAGATTTGGAGGCTGACTTGTGGGCCTACTAAGTTCATGCGTACACAAGGTTTATCAAAAAAGAAACTTAGTCAACAATCAACTCTACCAGCGTCAGACTGTTAGATGTCAATTTAACGGCAATCGTGCTTCTTCTGTCTCTGATCTTCCTGCCCCAGCCGCCCAAACCACACTACAAAAAAAGACACATCCGTGACATTTTGGGCCGAACGAAAATCTTTTCTGTCATACTTATGACACTTCTATGACGATAATTGTGACAAAACCCGGTATCATCATAGATGTGGTGGGCTCCTACTTCTATGACAAAAAATCATGATAGAAAATGGGCTTTTCGTCCTGGGCGGGCCGGAGACGCAGCTGCATGACATTCTTTGGGCCATCCATGACGGAAAAACCATGGTAGAAGCGAGGGCGCGGAAAATATCGGGGAGTCCCCGGTTACGGTGGGTGGTCGGGGGCTGAGCGATGCGCGTTTCTCTCGTATGTACGCGTGTTTCTGCGAGGCGTTGGGCTCTAACTGAACCCGAGCGATTGCACTGCAGGCTACGCATTACTGAACCCGAGCGATCGATCGATGGCTGTTAACTGAACCCGATCGAGTGATTCCTCGCTACTGCTGCTAACTGAAGCCGATCGATGCTGCCT
>NC_057808.1:77465566-77478951 GCF_018294505.1 Triticum aestivum | reverse complement strand
TTGGATGAGCAGTTCCTGGTGGGGGTGGATGAACAGGACCCCGATCGTTCGAGCCGGTTGGGGCTGGATGAACAGGACCCCGTGGAGGGCAGGATGAACAGGACCACCCCATGGAGGGCAGGATGAACAGTAGACGGTGGAGGGCTGGATGAACAGTAGCCCGTGGAGGGGTGGTTGAACATGAGCCCGTGGAGAGGGCTGGTTGAATAGTAGTCGGTGGAGTAGCGCGCGGTGGAGGCTAGATGAACAGGAGCCCGTGGATGAACAGTCATAGGTGGAGGCTGGAGGAGGTCGACGGTGGATGAACAGTAGCCCGTGGAGGCTGGAGGGGGTCAACGGTGGAGATGAACAGTATCCCGTGGAGTCCCGTTTTGCGGTACGCCACACCCCTCCCGATGAACAGGACCCTGTTTCGATCGTAGCGCCCCAACACAAGTCCGTTTCCTCTGTTTTGCGGTACACCACACCCCTCCTGATCAACAGGACCCCCGTTTCGACCGTAGGAGGTCCGTTTCCTCCGTTTTGCGGTACGCCAGACCCCTCCCGATGAACAGGATCCCGTTTCCAACGTGGCCAGTCGAACACAAGGCCGTTTCCTCAGTTGTGCGGTACGCCAGGCTTCGTTTCCATCGGCTGTTCCGTCCAAGCCCTCTTGATGAACATGACGACGCATTCCGTTCCGACCCAGCCGATTGGCTCCCCATGAACACGACGACGATGATGTTTCTCCATTCCGACCCAGCCATGTACACGAGCCCTGGCCGTACATATGCGCGAGTAGGCATTCGAGACCCTGCCCATATGTACGTACGTGGCCGTATTTTCTTTCTTGCACACTAGCCGCTGTACATACGTGTACATGCTACGTGCGCGCCTCTACTACGACACGTGCGCGCCTCTACATCGACCAGTCTGTACGTACACGTTCGCGACCAGAATGACAACGCTACGTACGCTTTGACCTGGTGGGTCCCGACTGTCAGGCACTTCCTTGCGTGCGAAGATGTAGCTGGTGGGTCCTAGTAGTCAGGGGGGCGAATCGTTTTTTACCGGGACGCACTTCCTTGAGTGCGAAGATGTAGCTGGTAGGTCCCAGCAGTCAGGGGGAAACATTTTTTTCCTGAAATACAGTTGCCCGTCCGGTGGGTCCCTGCTGTCAGGTGGAGGAATAATTATTTTGCGCGTAATAAGGAGGCACTTCCTTGCAGCCGCCGTGGACCCAGCTGTCAGCCTCTCCACGTACAGTACTCTTCCGATGGAAGTCGTTCCTTGACCACGTTGACCACGCCGCGCCGAGAGCACCAGGGCGGTGGACGACAGCGAGGCCTAGGAAGGGGACGACGCGGAGCCTGGGAAGACGCGGCAGTGGAAGCCCGCACGGAGAGGAGTATGAGGGTTCACTGGTTCGGCTGCGGTGTTAGGTTGCCGTCACCGCAGGGCCTGGCCAGCGGTGGGAATAGTAGGGGGCGGTGAGGCCTCCGCGGCAGCACAGCCGGCCACGGGAGGCAGGAGCATGCGGCACGACCGGCGCTGCTTTGGGCAGCTGGAGCAACAAGACCAGAGGTTGAAGAAGCAGTACGGCCGTTGGATGGACATCGTACGGTCACTGGAGCTAGAATCGTTCATATTGACTAAGTTGAAAAAGCACTCCGTCCCCGTCAACTTTGTAGGCCCACAGGTCAGCTTGCGAAACGGTGCACCCCAGATTTCAGGGGGAGGAATCATTTTTTGGGCGGGTGAAGCTAGAATATCCGAGATTGAAGAAGAAGCACGGCATCCGTTGGATGGACATCCAACGGCCACTGCTCCTAGAACCGTGTGTTGACTATAAGTTGACAAAGCCGTGCATACGCGTCAACTCTTTTTTTTTGAGGGGACGCGTCAACTTAGTAAGGCCACAAGTGTGTGGCAGAGAACTTATAGCCCATTTGTGATTTGTAAGAATGTGCAGCCAATTTTTGAATTCTAATGGAATTTACTATAGCCTATTTACAGTTTGTTAAAAGTACAGCCCATTTCAACCAACCGTTCAAAACAGAATTCAATAAAATTTCCCACATTTTGATGGGATCCGAAATATTTTTATCCCGAAATTTCTAGTCAGATTAAATGCAATTTCAATATAAATTTATATTACGTAAAAATCCAATGAAACATTGCGCACGCAACAATTAATGGAATTAAAATTTTCAATATCCAAAACTAATATTTTATAAAGTAATTACGTGTTTGGTGCAGTTTTTATAGTTACTGCCCAGTTTTTATAATTAAATCCCATTTATTATTTCTTAAAGCCCATTTTCTTATTAAGCCTAATGCATCCCTCCTAGGAAAGATTTGCAGCCCAGCTGGGCAGAGAATAACAACTTGACCTTGCCTAGGTATTCCTAAAAAAAAGTATAGCTGGGCTAGCCATTTTCAGCTTGAAAAAAATTAATATCTGGGCTGGATATCTGGCCTGGGCTAGACGGGCCACAGCCCGCCCAGTTAATAGCTGCAGCGATGTTTCCGTTGTTGTTCAGAGGAGAAAAATTAATATCTGGGCTAAACATCGCTCAAGAAAAACTCTGCAGTGCTCACACCTCAAAAACACAAATACTGCTCGAGCTGCTTGGTCCCAGCTGTCGGCCGCTTCTTGTGCAATTATCTCGTTTATTGACTACATAGGTTCACAATGGTGTGGGAACTTCATGTCAGGAAACCAGGAGGAAGTAAAAAAATTATAGTTTTATATACTAATAAGGAGGCACTTGCTGTCATCCTCTCCAAGTAAAGTCATGTCCTCATCCTCATGTCCGTTGACCATGTTGACAACGCGAGACGGCGGCGCCACGGCGAGCGCAACAACTCAAAGGACGATGGAGAGGGCCTCGCGAGCCCTACGGATGGTCTGATACAGCGCCCGCTGCTCATTCGGGAAGCCAAGATCATAGGGCCACATGTCTGCGACGGCATTGTCGTTCGCTTGTTCACCGGTGCTCGTTCAGGAGACGGAGGTTGCAGCAAAGGTCCTCCTGCACAGGTCGAAGTGCGGCCGCACCTACTCTATGGTGAACACGGCATGAACCGGCTTGGACAGTGACGCCGGCTCCTGGTCGGAAGCTACGTCCATCGTCTGATTGTCATCGCTCAGCTCGGCGAGGTAGCTGGCGAGCCAGCATGTCCGGCTACTGGACCAACCCGCTGCCAAGCACGAGTCTGACTGCCCTGGCCCACCCAAACCGCCTCCCTCGCCCGCGCGCGCGTCCCGCCCGAAATGGTCAGCGCCGCTTGCCCCGCTTCCCGGTGCATGCGATTGCTCCGCCTTCAAACGACACAAGTGTCGTCCGTCCATCCTTCTACCGCCCACATTAATGATACACGGTTGCCGAGGCGGCTACTCCGGCGCCACATGTCCGTCCCTCCGCCGCCCACCATTGCTATATAAACTGTTGCGCCGACCATAGCTGCAGTCATCCGCATCCGTTCCTATTCTCCTGTCCACACCACTACTGCCCACCATGGCTTCCTCGCGCTCCAGCGCTCTTCGGGACGGGTGGACGACGGACCACAAGGAGATGGCAGCCATTGCTGCCGACTGGCTGGCCGGCAGGCAGCCGGAGGACGACGACGTCCCAATGGAGAACATGGTAGTCGACGATCTGGCGCCAACCCCCTCCTCCGTGCCATCCTTGCCGGTACATTGCACCATGACCATCGGCGAGGCCCGTGCCCAATATATGGACACGGTGAGGCAGAAGCGTGAGGAGTAGTTCCAGGACGCGCAGGCCGACGCCGCCTACAACCACCATCTCCTCCAGGAGCACCTGCAGGTGGAGGAGCAGATCGCCACGGAGCGGGCGAAGCAGGAGGCACTGCTCAACTCGTACCGCTCAGCCCGCGAGGGCCGCCTCGAGCGCTAGTGGTACCGCATGCGGGTGGCGGAGGCTGCGGCCGCCTACAAAGAGGGCGATGAAGCGGCCGAGGCGCTGTTTGGCGAAACCGAGGACGAGGCAGAGGACAATGCTGGCTCCGACGAGTCCCCGCTCCGCTGGCATCGATGAGGCCCTGCTCCGCCGAAGCCCCGCGACGCCAACAATGAGGCAGAGGACACCGCCGGCTCCGCTGAGGCCCCACCCTGCCGGCAACAAGGGGGAAGATTTTCCCCCGCTCCGCCGAGGCGCCACCCGCCGGCAACGAGACAGAGGACATCGCCGGCTCCGCCGAGGCCCCGCCCCGCTACCAACGAGGCCGCGCCACACAGAAAACAAGGAAGAGTAGAACACGGTAGGTCGCCGCCGCTCAGGTCTAAGTAAGGCCACCGCTGCTACCCTCCGGTTGCTGGCACTGAGCTGTACATCATGGAGCAATTCTATGATTACAGGCTGATTGAAGAGCGCTCTGTGGTTGAGCAAGCTCATGAGATACAATTATTTGCTAGAGAACTTGAGCACTTCAGTTGTATGCTACCAGACAATGTGCAAAGTAAAAAGGACAGAAGGAGTACAAAGAGTTTGAGCAGCTTTTTAGCGTTCCTGTACATTGCAATCACAGTGATTCACATGTCATAAAGAACATTCAAAACAATCGATGATTATACATCTCAGCGATTCACATGTCAGAGCCAATATTTACTTCAAAAATTAAGAATAAAGAAAAAATGGATCGACGCTGCTGACAGCAAAGGGCGTCCCATTCAAAATTATCAAACGCATGTCTTCTTGCTAAAATCAATGAGCAAAATTTGACAAGGTTTTCCCATTCGAAAATATCAAATGCCTACAATTGTGGAATGGGCAGGGTTTGCCATCAGTTCGGACATTGACATGGCACCTCGTGCTAAATAAACCAGCTGTTCTTTTTCTGCAGTTCCACCAAAATCAACCAAATTCGCGCGTAGCTTGTATGATTTCGCCCTTATATGTTGCAATGCCTTGAACTTATCGGCACCTCCTTTCTTGTGGTGGAAATGAATGATTCGATGTATTCATGAACATTTTGTTCAGTTCCCATTGAAATCAAGCTGAGCACCCTTGTTTGCACAAATACAAAAAAAGTGATTAGTATAAAGCAAACTGTACTATGAATTGACAGTTTAAACAGGCACCTACATGGTCCATGTAGAGCACACTTTTACAAAAATGGAACTCACCGGAAAGAAACCTAGAACAACATTGTACTCGCGCATCACAGCAAGAAAATGGAGATTTGTCAGTCCTTCTGAGCTGAAGTTAGTTTGGTCTTGTGGGGGGTAATGTAACCATCCTTCAACTGCTCCTTTTGATGAGAAGATAGACAGGGCTTCTTCATCCTGGCATAATCGGAACTAGTCACTTCACGTACTCCATGTTCTTGTTTAGAGGAGGATGATCCTGTTGTGCAAAGACAAGAGGATAACTAAATGCTAGCATCCCTGTTTTCTCGAAAAAAAAGGAAAGGAAATATTTAAAACATCACAGATGAAGCACTTCTCAAGGACAATACCACTTTTCGATGACAGCATCTAAACAGTAGCACAACACCAATAGAGATGACAAAGCTCAATCATATGGATGAAATCAGGGGGCGAGTACCAACCTTTGTCAGGAGGCTTGTTGTGTAGAGCATACAGATGAAGCACTTCTCCGGAACCATCTGTTGCTATCTACTGTGGTGATAAATTAAGATGCAAAACAATATCATTACTTGTGTCATCACAGTTCCAGTGCTTCATTACAGCACCAGGAGTTGATTTTTGTTTTTCTTCCGCTTGTTCTTCGCCTTCATCACTTGGTTCAATAACAAACAAGCTTCGCCTTCAATGTAAGATTTGGCATGTCAATCAGGTTGCACAAGTATAGCACTAACCAATGACATTAATTTTCTGATGAAAGTGGCAAAATACAGGCCAACAGTTGTGAAATACCCTTATCTTACCTCAATGGGATATTACGGTGCACATACAAATTGGAAGTCTTGTCTCCATTTGTGAAGTTCACTAAAATCAAGCAACATTACCGTACAAGTAGCACAACATATGAAAGCACACTGCAGAATCATGTGAAAGAAGGCTAGTACTGACCTCTCATGACACGGAATTCAAACAACCCACAAGAAGAAGATCTGAACCAAATTTGCCAACACGGATAGGAAGTAAGATCTCCTCTTGTGCAGTTCCACTAAGATCAAGCAATCAAGCAACGTTGTTGGTGTGACATTTTGGTTGAACTACACAAAACACTCTTAAAACAAAAGTGTTTTGTGCAGTGCAACAAAAGGTCACAATGGCAACGAGGTGAAGTAGATAACCCTGTTTACACAGAGGTGCAAAGGAAACAACTAGTGGTCAATAACGATGGTGACACAGAAGCCAACAAAAAGAAGCATCTATCTTATCTAAATGGGAAATAAAGCAAGACAGTAGCATTTCTCAAACGGTGGCATTGATTAATATTAACAGAGAGATTATATTAACAATAAAATTTGTTAAACATGTAATTTGCTTTTAACTGTGGCATTGCATCAATTTTCTAGCGGCATTTTTAGAGGGTGTTTGTTTACCAGGACATTTTCGTGGAGGGACTAAAAAAACTCCGTGTCAGTCCCATCTAAACCAAACAGGAGGGACTTTTAGGGACTAAAAGTGGGCATTTGGGACTGAAGAAAGAAGACCCCGAGGGAGTCTTTTTGGGACTTTTTCCAACAGTTGCCCCTGCCACGCATCGCACCTTCTCTCTATTAGTTCACTACTAGGGGTAACATGGACTTTTAGCATGTCATTTAATAACCTCTAGTCCATGTTTAGTCCCTGGAACCAAGTAGGTAGGGACTAGGGAGTTTTTAACCAAACAGGACCTTAGATTAACAACAGCTAAAGAGTTGCACGGGACAGTGGACGCACCAGCACCATGTGCATCTACCGATGTACTGGGGTGATGCACAGTCTGTTGCAACAAAGAACAAACAACCAAGGAGCATATTTGTGTTGGTCCCAGTTTTGTTATCTTTAGACACCTTTCCCTATGTGAGCACAGCAAATCTAGTCCTGCTCAAACTCTACAGCCTTGTCCTCCAAAACGAAAGATCAGTTCGTTACAGATGTGCGTACTGCGTTTGTCATTGTTTTCCCTTTTCGGCCAACGTAGGTGCTGGATAGCCAGTCTGTACTAGTACTTTCCCCACTTCCTTTCCTCTATGAGCCACGTCCTAGATTTATGCAATACAACTTTCCCTACTACTTTCCCCCATTCCTGTCCTCTTTGAACCACGTCTTAGATTCATGCGATACAACTTTCCCCACTACTTTCCCCCTTCCTTTCCTTTTTGAACCACGTCCTAGATTCATGCTATACAGCTTTTCCCACTACTTTCCCCAATTCCTTTCCTCTTTGAACCACGTCCTAGATTCATGGTATACCACTTTCCCCACTACTTTCCTGTTTGATCCAACACCTAGATTCGAGTGCAGAAGCGGAAAAAGCCCACATGCAGCTAGAGCAATGCATGTGGAATAAGTAAATTATACCTTAAGGTTCTTGGGGTGTGGTTCGGTGGGTGACCGGAGGTCGTTCGACCCACACTATCTACGATGGCGAAGAAGAAGGGATTGGAGGCCCTCCCGCGCCGCCGCTGGGTGAAAGTGAACAGCTGCGCCAGTAGTGGATTCCCTCCCTCGCCGACGGCGACAGCGTTAAGCCTCCTTCCCTTCCTGGCGGACGGCTCTTTGTCCAGCAGTGAGGGGTGAGAGAGACCAGCGAATTCTTCTTTAGATCTGGAGAGGGTGAGAGAGTGTGAAGATAGCAACTACAAGTAGACCAGCAGTGAGGGGAGAGAGAGAGGCCAAAGAAGTCTTGTTTAGGTCTGGAGAGGGTGAGAGAGTGTGAAGAGAACAACTACAAGCGCTGAAGCTCCAGCGTGTATATATATACTAGAGAGAGTGTGAAGAGTGCATACCCTAGAAAACAAGCGCCAAGGCTGCAGCTTATACGCCATGAGGTGATTATACGGTCACTACGAGATCATATTGCTCCGTATCCATCCATTTTGACCAGTCAAAGAATCCTCCTGGCACGAATTATGCTCAAGTGTAGTTATCTAACCCGAGACCTCAAGTTTGATGAGCGAACAGGCTAACCAGCTACACAACCCTCGCGTTATGTTCAACGAGAGGAAAATAACCTTTTTATACATTCCTGCATTCGTGTGACAAGCATGCCGTGTTTTTGGTGTGTGTGGGAGTCGTTGGGATTTAAATCATAATCGTGTCATGTGGCTTTAGTGGTAAGACTATCCACAGTGGTGCAGAAATAATGCAGCCTTAGTCACCTTACCTCTCTCCACGTAGTACGTTGGGTCCCACCAGTCAGAGGGTGAAACAAACAAATTAATAAGAAAAACTAAAAGTGCCAGCGGTGTATCTTACCTGACATATCTCGCTACTGCTCGGGAACACTGTCCAATTGATCCCTCTGTTCGCTCACGTACTATTTTAAGTGAATCCTTATTATAACATGCACACAATTTTGGGCACTTGTATTCGACTAAGTCAGTGTGCCACCGTATCTCGTATGACTCCCTCCGTCTAGGTGTAATAAGTCACGTTAGAAGGTGCAGCGGGACCAAGGTGCAAGCAGATTGGAGGAGAAGGAGAAACTTGACCGGTCATTCCTCCAATCATAGCCCTGATTTCTGTCTCTAAACGCAACAATTAATCCAAACAACTAAGAGATGCCTCTTCTCTTCTTGTACGTACTCCATTTGTATCTCACTTCCTGTGGCTTCACACTCGCACGATTTTCCGATTCTATGAACCTGTGTGTGCGTGTGCGTGTGCGTGTGTGTTTAACAGCATGTGTGTGTTGGAGAGAGCAACAGATCGACCTACTCCTACAGAGAGATGGTGTGTAGTGTACGATTTTAGCCGCGAGAGTCGGTGCATCCTCTCGTTTCCGGGCGTCCGGTAGGGACAGGCGGACAGCTGCCACGCCCGCTCCTGACCAGCCTGGCCCACCCAAAGCCCCTCCATCACCCGCGCGCGCTTGCCGCCCGAAACGGTCAGCGCCGCTCCAAAGAATCGATGCCGCATTCATGCCCGGGCAGAGTGGACGCGACCTCTCACTAGCGCCTACGTTGAAGGGAGAAGCGGATTCAAGAGTGATGGTTGCTTCGTCCGTCCAACTTACTACTGGGTCTATGTGATTTGACGGCTCATTGGTCATTATTACTGAGGTGGTAGGACTGCTGGATGTCCCACGCTTTCGGCGAAAGGAGGTACTACTAGATTACAATTTTCTCCATTCTTACGGCGGAGGAGTGCAAGAGCAGTGAAAGCACGCAGGCTCAGTGATTACATGGCTGACCTCACACTACCACCATATTTTCTAGACACCGTGCGACACCTAACTCTTTGCATAGTACTACTTGTATAGTACGTACTGTAATTTATCAGCGAAATAGTACAATGCTATGAAGATTCCAGCTTCTGTTATATATATCTTGCATCCAAGGTTGCCCGTTGCAACATTTCATCAAATACAAAGGAGACTAACATGCATGCTATTGCATCTCAATGATTGACAGATCATAGCAAATATGTACTCCCTCCGTTCCAAAATAAGTGTCTCAACTTTATGCTACATACGGAGCAAAATGAGTGAATCTACACTCTAAAATACATCTATATACATCAGTGTTTGGAGTATGTACTAGTAGTTCATATTGAAATCTACTAAAGGACATATATTCCAAACAATATGATAATCTCTCTAACCAAGGTAGTAGGGACGAGGAGTAAACGGAGGGAGTACTCGTAAAATTTTCTCCTCGTCCTGCGAGCCACCGCGCGCGTGGGCGAGGGAGTGGGCGTAAGGCGTAGTAATCAAGGTTCACCTCATCCTGCGAGCCACCGCGCCCATGGGGGGGGGGGGAGATGGCGTACTAAGCAAGCTTCTCCTCGTTCTGCGAGTTGACAGGACACATCAAAAGTATTCAAGTGTATAGAGCCTTGCCTCTAAGGTAGGCCCCACATGGTTTGCCTCTTTTCGAACATAACGCGTCAAGTCGCAATTTGTTTGTTCACCCGTGGTAGAAGATCCTCCCTCCATCTAGTGGACAACTAGTACACGTGTCAATTTACCATGTGGGCTGCCTTTTCGTACAGAAATGAGCTCCACCGTGTACCCGCGCGGATGTGGTTGGGAAAGAGACGGGAGTACGTGCGCCGTGTGTGCACCTCTTCTCTTCGTGCACGTCCCCCACCTACGTGGGTGTGTGTGAGAGATACAAACTTGGACAAATGGCTTGTGCGTTCGTGAGTGTTTTTTGTTTTTTTCTGGGGGGGAGATTGATTTCGTGAATGTATTTGTGGGAATATGTGTCGATGACATCTCAAACAAAATTTTGCATGCAATGTGTGTGAAATGGAGGCCTATCCATATCATATATAGAGGGTCGGGCGATCCACGAGAAGAGAGGGAGGGGTCATAGATATCGATAGAGTCGAAGAGAGGATCAAGTGGGTGGGTGCGAGATCGATGAAGAGAGCCATCGAAATTGTGTGTGTGTGTGTGTGTGCAAGTCAAAGATATAGGGCGACTGACCTAGCTACCGGAATGTCAGAGGGCACAGGTCAAGTTTGTGTGTGGCAGGGAGACATGACTAGAGCGCTCGATGTATCGGTGTGTGTGTGTGCGAGGGGGTGGGGGGAGGGGTAGGCAGAGGCCTAACTATAGAGGTAGAACAACTCGTATATGTGTTGAGGAGGAGAGACCCAGCTATGTCTTGAGGGAGATCGGTCGACATCCATACATAACTAAAGGACGGGAAATAGGATGGGACAGAGAGAGAGAGAGAGATGAGAGAGAGAGGGAGGGAGAGGGGTAGAGTGCTGGATTGGTGATGAAGTTGCTTCTCGAAGATGGTGGGAGAGGCCTACTAGACAAACTGAGGGTGGAACTGCAATATTATCAATAAGAGTGTGGATGTGTTTCTGTGTGTGCCTGTGCGTGATAGATCTGTCGGGACACATCCATGGATGATGAAGGGGAACCATGTGTTTGTTAAGCAAACCTAACTAGATCGATAGATCAATTGTTGTTTGTCGGAGGAAGGGAGAGACATAACTAATGAGGTAGATCGATCAACGCGTGGGGAAATCCGAGTTATAAGGACCTAGCTAGCTAAATGTATAGCGGGAGATCAGTCGGTGTACGTCCATTTGTTAGAGGCAAATAAGGCCCGACGAGACGGATAGACAGAGAGAATGGAGCTAGGAGGTGGTGCGAGAGGCCCAGCTAGTAGCTAGATAGGGGGAGGAGTGTGCGGTTGTGAGATCGATGAAAAGAGGGGCGAGAGTTTACACGTGAGTGGGACCGTATGAGAGACACGAGGCAAGGACACATAAAGGATGAGATTGAAGGTGCGTGTGTATGTTGTAGGCAGACATTGCTGGAGAGGTTTATCGATCGGTGTGTGTCGGAAAGGAGTTGTGGAGACTGTGGGAGAACGACCTAAAGAGGAAAAAAATGAATGTGCGCGATTGATAGAATGCTGAGGGAGGGGGAGGGCGAGGAGGGCGTGTGCATGCACGAGAGAAAGTTAGTGGTAGCTACAAAGGTTAGAGGATTGTGTGGGTTTAAGAGACTAACAAAGATCATAATTTGATATGAAAGTGGATTCATATATTTGAATAGGAGATCATAGTGTTTTAAACATATGCATGCATGAATATAGCGGTGATACACGTCCTGTGGTTTTGCACATGTTATACCATAATGTGATAATGCATGGCGTTTGCAACTCACAGCTAAATGTCGAACAATCTAAACCATACTATACATCGAACAATCTCACATTTTATTTGAATTTGTGATAATGTGTGGCGTTTGCATCTTACAACTAAATATCGAACAGTCTAAACAATACTATATATCGAACATTGTCACATTTTATTTGAATTTGTGGTAATGTGTGGTGTTTGCAACTCACATCTAAATACTTGTAGGCGTAGGGGGCGGGGCACCATACATAATGTGATAAACACATTATACATATGAGACATGGTTTAGTTTGTGAAGATCTAGCTAGAGCTTGAAATGTACTATGATTTGAAATCAGCATAAAGTGGATTCAAAAAATCAAGTTCGAGTTCATATGTAACTCGAGACTAATCATGTGGTGTGCTGTGAAGATAATACACAAACAATGGTTTAACTTGACAATAATGACGATTGTAGATCTTATTAAAACAGAGAAACGAATTCAAACACTTTGACTTCACAACAATCATTGTAGATCTTATTCAAATAGAGAAACGAATGCAAATTTAGTTCATATTGACGCGGTAGTATATACGTTTGGAATGCACTAAAACGTTCATTTGAGTACTAGGTTGCATGCATTATACACGTAGCGAAATATTTTTAATTGAACATAACATGAATTCAAAGTTTTGAATGCCATTTGTAGTGCGAATTGATTTGGTACAGTACATGTTAGGCTTGTCCGGAAATTTCAACCCGCGCCTTGTTAGCCCGAAATATTTAAGATATATCTTTGTCTCATTGTGCTCCGACAACTCCCTCCATCTCAACCCGCGCCTTGCTATTCCAAAATTACAACGTGCGCGAAAACTCCCACGTCCTGTGAAATCCCGACACATGAAATGCCCGTGATACCCCTGAACCGAAAGAACCGCCTCAAATCGGTGGGGGTACTTTCGTAACTTACCCCACATTTTGGACAAGCGCGTCCCTAAGCCATGGTTCCCCACTCCCATCCCATCCGCCCACCCATTCGTACACCGAGGCCGGGAAAACCCGCAAAGCCCCACACCCTCCTCCGTCCGCCACCCAGCCGGAGCCTCTTCCCCGACGACATCGTCCACAGCAACACCTCGACGTCCCTCATCCACCGTACCGGATGAGGATCCGTCGTCGATCTGGTCATCCCACTGGTTCAGCCACCCCGTCCTCCACCTCCAAGGAGCTGCCCCGACGTTCCCCTCGTCTTTCGTGCCACCTCCTTTCCCACACCTCCGTCTTCACCTACACCATCAGAAGAGCATTAGCATCACCGTTTCCTCGGATGAAGCTGCGGCCTAATCGGCGCCACCAAAGAGGTTGTACACTAATCGCCGCATTTTCTTCTTGACTCGATCTCACGGTGCTGTCGGCGCTCGGTCCTGACCCGACACGGCACGGCTCCATCCACCGCGGCGTCACCGGCCACTTCCTCCTCGGCGTCGCTCCCTCGGCGGCGACGTCCACATCAGTAGGAGCTCCTACTGCTTTAGCTCTCGCTCGCGCTGCTACTCTGCTCTTGCACTTGGTCCCCTGCCTGGTCTGCTCTTGCTCTTGCTCTTGCTGCTGCTCTCGGTCTTGCTCTTGCTTGTGATGCTTCTCTGATTTCGCTACACTTCACTCGACTGA
>NC_057808.1:77463497-77465186 GCF_018294505.1 Triticum aestivum | reverse complement strand
TCACCGGAGTTAAGGAAGAACCAGTCGCAGCGGGGAGGGGGGCTCGCCGGAGAAGTACCCCACTATCTATCTTAGGGTTCAGGGTGGGGGCGGTGGTTGCCGGCGGTGGTGGGGCGGTGGCATGGGGATCGCCGATTAAAAGCTCGGCACGGGGGGCCTAGAGGGATGGTCGGGGCGGCGGCGGACCAACAGTGGGGAGTGTTTTCGTGGCGGGCGGGGCGGCCGTTTGGCCAGTGGTGGCTGGTGGCTCAGGGGGTGGAGGTTGAAGATGAACTGCAGGCCCTTGATTTCGTATCCAACGAATGCAAAATCGACTGACCAGATATGAAAAAGTCAGTCGACTGACGTGTAGACTCACCTCTAGTGTGTTCAGTTTCGATAGTAAAATTCAGTTTCGACAGCAAAATTCAGTTTCGACAGTTAAGTTCAGTTTCGACAGTTAAATTCAGTTTCGATAGTTATGTTCAGAGATGAGCGGCTGATGTATACATCTAGCACTTTGTGGTTATGTATTTTACGTCATCTATTGGAGATGCTATTAGAATTCCACTCATGTTAACGTTGTCTCTCTTATCCTGCTTCAGCCTCGGCGTCGTACAACTCACCGGAGCTGCTCCAACGATGAAACCCTCCATCACAGCTGAGCAGTACCTCGGGCTCCATCTCCAGACGCCTAAGATCTTCTTCCCCTCCTCCGATAGCCAAGTCAGCCGGAGCATCCTCACCGGCCAACCCAATCACGCTTAGATCGACATGGCTTCACCAAAGAGGTTGTACACTTCTTGTGGTTTGACTTAATCTCACCATACTTCTTTGCATCCTATGATCTTCCAATTCTTGTGAACCAAACACCCAGATTGGCAGAAATCCTGTGTTTTTAAATTCTTTGTTTTGCACGTGCATTCCTATCCTATTCCTGTCTATTTCCTATCCCTGCATTGTTAGAATCCTCAAATTCAAACAAGCCCTTACACAATTACTTCTGTTACAGATATGTGTCAAAGAAAACCTTGTGTGGTTTGTCCTACTCCTGCGGTGCTGTGTTCCACCCTAGCTCAGCTGCTCCAACGATGGAAGGGTTCACCACAGCAGGGATCCGCTCTCCAGACTGTCTTTCGCCGCCTCAGATCTTCTTCCCCGCCGCCGACAGCCACGACAACTGCATTACCATCATCAACTGAGCAGATCACCTTGAGGACTACACGGGTCCGCAAGAGAGGCCGCACTCTTCCGTGTCTGCTTAAGTTATGCATCGCTTAATATGATGACATGCTACTTTGTCGTCATGTTCACCTATTAGACTCCGACTCAGGTCCAAACTTATGCTGAAACTTGAGGTTTTAAATGGTTGTGGGGTACATATTGGGGCAGCAATCAGTACTATCTGTCTACTATCTGGTTAATCTCGGGTGTCTACTATGAGTTTCATGTTGGGTGCAAACAAACATTAAAGGAGCCATTATCTGTATTTCTTAACTAAAGCTATTATCTGCCTGCTATCATTGGTTTTGGGTCTATCCACAGTTTGATACCATCACTCTGGATTTGTGCATGCACTCCTTACATAATCTGACTATGTTTTATTCCTATGCATGTCAGTTATTGTACACAATGGAACTGAACATGTAGAGCAAAAGAGACGAGCCTTGCGTGGCAATAAAATTTCATGCAGACGTCGCTCCATGGTGT
>NC_057808.1:77421947-77463332 GCF_018294505.1 Triticum aestivum | reverse complement strand
ACCCATTTCGGATCATAATCAAGAGGAAGATAACTGCTCTGAGGGGGATTCAGAAGCAGAAGACCACTCCTATTTACCCCCTGAGGTCTTCGCTCTAACTTGGCATGCTGGTGTTGGTTATATCATGCATATGGTGCCTTGCATTGCTTACTTTATACATCAAATATGTCAACAGCTTAGTTTAGACATGCTTTGTGTGAATGCCATCTGTTTAGTTTATTCATCGTTTATGTGAATTATGCAATGCCATCTTGTTTACCCAGGAATCATATATGTGAATTGTGCAATGCCATCCTGCTTAGCCAGTCATCTTATATGTGGATTATATCAGGCCATCCTTTTTTGTTACGTATTACATTTGTCAACAATGTTAGTACATTCAACTACTCTTCGTGTGCATCAGCCATTTGACACGATGATGGAAAATTCTGGAGTGAAAACAAGGACTTCAGAGCAGACTATGCTATCTGACGAAGCGCATATCTCGCTGGTTACGGATAGCTCCTCAGAGGAGGATTCAGAGACAGATGACCAGTCCTATTCCCCCCCCCCCCCGAGGTGCATGCTCTAACTTGGCAGGGTTATGTTGCTCATATCGTGTGTATGGTATCTTGCATTGCTATGTCATTTGCTTAGTTTAGACATGATTTGTGTGAATGCCACCTGTTTAGTGTCTAATTACCATATATGTGAATTATGCAATGCCATCTTTTTGCAAGACATTATATATGTGAATTATGCAATGCTATCTTGTTGCAAGGCATTATATATGTGAATTATGCAATGCCATGCTGTTTAGCCAAGCGTCATATATGTGAATTATATCATGCCGTCCTTTTTTTGTATTTCTCATTGCTTTTGTCGACAGTGTTTGTATATTCAACTACTCTTCCTGTGCATCAGCCATTTGAATTGGTGATGGAGAAATCTGGAGTAAAAACAAGGTCTTCAGAGCAGACAATGCTACCTGGTGAAGCAGATATGTTGCTGGTTATAGATAGCTCTTCAAAGGAGGATTCAGAGGCAGATGACCAGTCCTATTATCCCCCTGAGGTGTATGCTCAAACTTGGCAGGGTTATATTACTCATATCATGCATATATTGTATTGCAATGCTTAGTTTTTACATCATATACAAGATGTTGAATGCCATCTCCTTAGTTGACACATCATATATGCGATTGCCCTCTGCTCACTTCCTTAGTATATAAATCATATATTTGAATTATATCATGCCATGATGTTTACATAGACAACATGTATCTGAATTATGGCATGCCAAACCATTTTCTAAAGACATAATATAGTTATATCATCTCATCCTGTTCACATAGTCATCATATTTTGGATTATTTCATTCTATCCGTGAATTATATCATGCCATCATGTTTCCATCGACGCCATGTTTGTGATTTATGGCATGCCAACCACTTTAATAGACACATCGTATAGTTATATCATGTCATCCTATTTACATAGTCATCATATTTTGAAGTATGTCATTCTATCATGTTTAGTTAGCTATCATACATGTGAAATTGTGTCATGCTATCCTGTTTAATTAGCCATCATATATTTGAAATTATGTCCTGCTATTCTGTTTGGTTAGACAACATAAATGTGAATTATTTCATGCCCTGTTTTCTTCCCTACTGTCCATTGCACCTGTCTATCTTACAATGTCTGTACATTCAATTACTTTTCTTGTTTATCATCCATTTCAATTGGAGGGGGTGATGGCAGTATCTGTGGGAGTAAAAACACGGTCTTTAGAAAAGATCGTGCTACCTGTCGATGAAGATAGAACCACGGTTGTACTTGCCCAAGAACCAGCCCCACCACACATAACCCAGACTCACGCAGATTGTACCCCTACCCAGTTGGACAGAGAACCAGCTACACCCCTTCTAACCCCAACCCTAGCAGATAGTAACCCAGTTGCCATTGACACAGCACCGTCTCCACCACAGAGCACCCAAACACGAGCAGTTAGTAAGGCAACTGCAGTGCCCAAAGCCCGAGGACCACTACTCCGAACCCCAAGTCAACGCTTAAAGCAGAAGAAGAATTGTTCTCATGTCAGGTTCCATAGCTATGGTTCATACTACTTTGCTCTTGCATCAGTGTATTTACTCATACCAACTAATTTCAAATTTGAAGGATGCAATTGAAACACCAATGGCACAACAGGTATGTTTTAAACCTGTTTCTTTAACGTGTATGCTGTTGTAACTTGCTCTATGTTGATTTCAGTTTCAATTGAATAAACAGTTATGTTCTCATGCCATGCACATTACAAGTGTTGTTATTGATGTGTAGTTTCCCACACTTATATTCTGTCTATGCTGCTTTGTATTAAATAGATATGATTCGAATTGTATTTATCTTGATTTGGCAACATAAACTAGAATGATATAGACCATACCGTGACCATACTACATAGATATATGTTTGTTTCATGCTGTTATCCTGTCCACCTTACTACTGAACTAGTTTACCAAAATGAGTTTCATATACTACATTGTAAACCTGTGATGTGTTTGTTTGTTTCTCCTTTAGAACGCGGATAAAATATTGGAGAAGAGTACCCCGTTACGCAATGGTAAAGGAAGTAATGCAAATCAGGTTCAAGATACTGAGACATCCCTGTTGTTCTCCAAGAAAGCTGATAAAAACTATATTGAAGACACTGAGACAACCCCAAAGTCCTGTCTTGATGTAGTGTTCGAGTTACTGGCTACTACTGCTGGCACCAGCTCTTCGTACTTGCTGCCTGAATCAGTTCGGCTTCTTGAGTCTGAACTTCAAGTTGAAAGACATCGATCAGATGTTATGCGACAGGAAGCCGAAGGACTGAGGAAGTCCCTGCAGAATTCAGATGCATACTTTCCGGTGCAACAACAAGTGCTGGAGGATTTAAGCACCAAACAAGAGAAAGTTAATACGCTTGCTAAGCATTTTGCCAGCATTATGGGTACCCAGGATATTGTTTCTTGAGCTCTTCTAAAGTGGTTTCAGTTCTGGACTTGTTTTGCTGCGGCGTTTATATGCTGCTTTGTTCCCTATATTTGCACTGGTGGCGAACTTTGATGCCCAGTGGATGTAATATGTGTAATAGCCGTGATAGCCTAACGTAAGTTACTTGCTTATTTATTTCCATTGTCTTGTTTATTTGTTTTCTTGTAGTCAGTGCAGTTCTTTTTCCGCGGTTTGCTAGTGACCGGAATAACTAGGCCACATTAACAATGGGTTACATATTTACTGTAGGCCTCCCACGAGCCGTAGAAACAATGGGCCTTCGAAGGGCTGTAGACACAATGGGCCTTCTACGGGGCGTAGACACAATGGCCCTTCTACGGGGCATAGAAACAATGGCCTTCTACGGGCCATATCATCAATGGGCCTTCTACGGGACGTATGATCGGGTGGCCAAACATGGGCCAATAACAGACCACATTATGGCCGTAAATGGGCTAGAGTTGAAATCGTCCGTTCATGGGACGACCATAACGGGCCGTCATTAATAGGTCGTATTTGATGACGCTATGAAAACGGCCCAACGTATTAACGGGCCACAAACGGGCCGACTGTAACCACATGCTGTATTTGGCCCACAAGCTGAAAATGACAGTAAGGGGCCGAAAGTAAACGAATGCTGGAAATGAGCCCAAGAATAAATGGGCCCTAAGAAGGCTGAAAGATAACATGGGCTGGAAACGGCCCAACGGAATAATGGGCCGTTAATGGGTATAAAGTGATACACTGTTCATTACGGGCCAGTTTTACCACGGGCCGTTAATGGGCTGAGGGTTACTAAGGGCCTCATATGGGCCAAAAGATGTCATGGGCCATACATGGGCCGGAAGTTAAAATGGGCTGGAATTATATTGGACGGCCCAGATGACGCTACTGGGCCTAATCGGATAGGCCGTAAACGGGCCCTGGGTTAGCGGGCTGTAAATGGGCTATATGTGAACATGCCATTAACAGGCTTGCCGTGGGCCGGCCCGCCACCTTTTGACCAAGTCAAACGGGCCGGCCTTTTCACAGGAATGGGCCTCTGTTGGGCCATGCCACATGTCGACGTATCATAGGAGCTTTGGGTCCAATGAGTGGATGACGTCTGTCCCAACGGTGAGCTGACACGTGTTTCCTCCAACCAATGATGATTTTACACGTGGAAAATCCCCATTGGTCGGGGCTGTTAACGGGTTATCGGAACCAAAACCGGACCCGATAGCTTAATGACGTTCCGTTACGGTGGATGCCACGTGTCGGTCACCCTTGACGAAAGCACTTCTATGACGCGCGATTTATCGTCATGGAAGTGGACACTTCTGTGATGATAATTTTGGTAATGTCATGGAACACTTCTATGACAGCACAGGTATGACTATCTTGATTCTGTCATAAATTTGTCATGGATGTACATGCATGACAGAAAATGTGACCTACTGTGACAAACACGTATCATCACGGAAGTGTCTTTTCTTTGTAGTGCCAGCGCCATCGGAACCGCCTGCTCCCGCCTCCGTGGCTGGCTGTGCTGCCGGGCAGGCCTCACGGCCCCATCATATAGTCGCATCCCTGGCCTGTCTTTCCCCCTACTCACCCACACCTCTTGTTATTTTCCGGCGACGGCAGCCGAACCAGTCAACCCTCGTACTCTCCACCGCGTGGGCAGCCACTACCGTGCCTTCCCTAGCTCCGTGTCATTCCCGTCGTAGGCCTCGCCGTCGTCCACCGCCCTGGTGCTCTCGGCGCGGCGTGGTCAACGTGGTCAACGAACGACATCCATCGGAAGTGGACTGTACATGGAGAGGCTGACAGCTGGGTCCACGGCCGCACACAAGGAAATGCCTCCTTATTACGCGCAAATGTGACTCGAAATTTCGGGATTAAAAACAGTTCGGACCGCACTGAAATATGCAAAATTTCGTATAATTTTTTGGCCGTGGCCACAATATGGGCTGTAATGCTAACAAAAAGAATATGGGCTAAAAAAACCTTAAGAATTAGCAAATGGGTTGTAAATTATTAGAAATAATGGCAGATGGGATGTATGATGTTCTCCACAGATTTGAGGCTTTCCTAAAAAAAGGTTGATGCACAAGCAGTGACTGTTGGATGTCCATCCATAGGCCGTCGTGCTTCTTCAATCTCTGCTCTCTTGCTCCAGCCGCTCAAACAAGCGCCGGCGGGACTGCCTGCTCTCTCCTCCCCGCGGCCGGCTGTGCTGCCGCTCAGGCCTCACCGCCCCACCGTACTCCCATTGCTGGCCTAGCCATCCCTCTACTCCCCCACACCTGCTGTTATTCTCCGGCGACGGTAGACGAACCAGTAAACCCTCGTACAGTCGTACTCCCCTCCGCGTGGGAAACAACTGCCGAGTCTTCCTTGCCTCCGTGTCGTTCCCTTCCTAGGCCTCGCCGTCCTCCATTGCCCTGGTGCTCTCGACGCGGCCTGGTCAACGTGGTCAACGACCGACATGCATCTGAAGTGTACTGCACGTGGAGAGGCTGACAGCTGGGTCCACAGCCGCACGGAAGGAAATGCCTCCTTATTACACGCAAAATAATGATTCCTCCACCTGATATCTGGGACCCACCAAAAGGGCCTCTGTATTTCGCGAAAAAAACGTTACCACCGCTGACAGCTTGGACCCACCAGCTATATCTTCGCACGCAAGGAAGTGCCTCCTTATTACGCACAAAAAAATGAATACCCCCTGCTAGCTGGGACCCAGTATAGTGGCAGGCTGACTTGTGGGCCTACTAAGTTGATGAGGACGGAGGGCTTTGTCAACTTAGTCAATATGCACGATTCTAGCTCCAGTGACCGTACGATGTCCATCCAACGGCCGTAGTGCTTCTTCAACCTCTGGTCTTCTTGCTCCAGCCGCCCAAACCAGCGCCGGTCATGCCTCGTGCTCCTGCCTCCCGTGGCCGGCTGCGATGCGGTGGAGGCCTCACTGCCCCTACTACTCCCACCGCTGGCCAGGCCATCCCTCTACTCACCCACACCACCTGTTATTCTGTGGTGACAGCAGCCTCACACCGCAGCCGAACTAGTGAACCCTGATACTCCTCTACGCGTGGGCATCCACTACCGCGTCTTCCCTAGCTCCGCGTCGTCCCCTTCCTAGGCCTCGCCGTCGTCCACCGCCCTGGTGCTCTCGGCGCGGCGTGGTCAACGTGGTCAAGGAACGACTTCCATCGGACGTGGACTGTACGTGGAGAGGCTGACAGCTGGGTCCACGGCCGCAGCAAGGAAGTGCCTCTTTATTACGCGCAAAATAATTATTCCTTCACCTGACAGCGGGGACCCACCGGACGGGCCACCGTTTTTCACGAAGAAAACATTTCCCCCTGACTGCTGGGACCCACCAGCTACATCTTCGCACGCAAGGAAGTGCCTGACAGTCGGGACCCACCTGGTCGAAGCATACATAGTGTTGTCATTCTGATCGCGAACGTGTACGTACATACTGGTCGATGTAGAGGCGCGCACGTGTCGTAGTAGAGGCGCGCACGTAGCATGTACACGTACGTACATCGGCCAGTGTGCAAGAAAGAAAATACGGCCACATACGTACATACGGACAGGGTCTCGAACGCCTACTCGCACATACGTACGGCCAGGGCTCGTGTACATGGCTGGGTCGGAACGGAGAAACAGCATCATCGTCGTGTTCGTGGGGAGCCAACCGGCTGGGTCAGAATGAAATGCGTCGTCGTGTTCATCGGGAGGGCTTGGATGGAACAGCCGATGGAAACGAGGCCTGGCGTACCGCAGAACGGAGGAAACGGCCTTGTGTTCGACCGGCCATCTTCGAAACGGAATCCTGTTCATCGGGAGGGGTCTGGTGTACCGAAAAACGGAGGAAACGGACCTCCTACGGTCAAAACAGGGGTCCTATTGATCGGGAGGGGTGTGGCGTACCGCAAAACGGAGGAAACAAACTTGTGTTGGAGCGCTACGGTCGAAACGGGGGTCCTGTTCATCAGGAGGGGTGTGGCGTACCGCAAAACGGGACTCCACGGGATACTGTTCATCTCCACCGTCGACCCCCTCCAGTCTCCATGGGCTACTGTTCATCCACCGTCGACCTCCTCCAGCCTCCACCTGCGACTGTTCATCCACGGGGTCTTGTTCATCCAGCCTCCACCGCATAATACTCCACCGGCTACTGTTCAACCAACCCTCTCCACGGGCTCCTGTTCAACCACCCCTCCACGGGCTATTGTTCATCCAGCCCTCCACCGTCTACTGTTCATACAGCCCTCCTCGGGGTGGTCCTGTTCTTCCAGCCCTCCACGGGGTCCTGTTCATCCAGCCCCAACCAGCTCGATCGATCGGGGTCCTATTCATCCAGAGGCAACACCACGGGGTCCTATTCATCCACCCCACCGGGAACTGTTCATCCAAACCCCCCCAGCAAGGCTCACTGTTCATCCAGAGGCAACATCGATCGGCTTCGGGTAGCAGCAGTAGCGAAGGAATCGCTCGATCGGGTTCAGTTAACAACCATCGATCGATCGCTCGGGTTCAATAACGCGTAGCCTGCAGTGCAATCACTCGGGTTCAGTTAGAGCCCAACACCTCGCTCGGGTTCAGTTAGAGCCCAACGCCTCGCACCCACGCGCGTGCGTGTACGAGAGAAACTCGCATCGCTCGGCCCCGACCACCCACCATAACCGGGAACACCCCGATATTTTCCTCTCCCTCGCCTCGACCACATTTTTTTCCCTCATGGACGACCCAAAGAATGTCATGTAGCTGCGTCTCCGGCCCGCCCAGGACGAAAGCCCATTTTCTGTCATGATTTTTTGTCATAGAAGTAGGACCCCACCACATCTATAATGATGCCGGGTTTTTTCACAATTATCGTCATAGAAGTGTCATAAGTATGACAATTTTTTTTGTTCGGCCCATAATGTCACGGATGTGTCTTTTTTTTTGTAGTGTATCGACCTTAGACGCACAGTTCAGGACCCCCTACCCGAGATTCGCCGGTTTCGACACCGACATTGGTGCTTTCATTGAGAGAGATCCGCAGGGTCGTCGCCAGAAGGTTCGATGGCTCCATCCATCATCTACAACAATACTGCCCCGACGGAGGTCTTCCTGCCCGGCCAGATCTTTGTGTTCGGCGGCTTCGCACTGTGGGCCAACTCACTTGGCCGTCTAGAGCAGATCGACAGCTACGCCCCATATCACCAGATTAGTTTTGGAATCCTCGATCATGTCGCTGATATCCAAGGAGACTTGATCTTCCAAGGGTTCGCGACCCCAACCCCTGCTCTGGCGTTCGATCCAGAGCACATCACCGGGTCCGAAGACGGGATTCTCGACCCCGCCGGACTCTCTGCGGCCATTAAGCCTAGCATGGGAGAGCCAGAGGAAGTAGTGTCAACGGCAATCATCATGAAGCCGGACTCTTCTTCGAACACTGGACCCGAACCCTCGGAGTCCGCATTACGCGAGCCCGACCAAGGGATTTTCTTCCCGCCGTACTCCACGGACTCTCTTTTCCCTGGCCGAACCTCACCTTTAAGCGAGGCTCTGGACCTAATGCGATCACTCGTCATTACAAAAGGAGAAACGTCCGAATTACGCCCATCCCGGACTAGAGGCTGATGGCGGGGAATTTTACGTCCCACCCACCACCCACTTCATAGCCACTGTCGGGGACCTTACCAACATGCTTGACCGTAACTCCGAAGACATCTACGGTATGGACATTGATGCCGGAGACGAACAAAGCTAAAATCCACCGCATACCACACGCTGGGCGGCCACCTCCACATTCGACGTATGCATAGTAGATACGGCAAGAGAGGATGGCGATGCGGGCAGTAAGGATCCAATCAAGGACAACAACACTGATAAACCACCAAAGAAGCGGCATCAGCGACGCCGTTCAAAATCACGCTGCGGCAAGGAAAGCAATACCGGCAATGGAGACAATAACACTCCGGAGAATGCCGAAGACACAGATGCCCCGTCGAACCAACACCCGAACATGATGATAGGTTGGAGGGGCTGGGTAACCCTGATGAGCTAGTCGGAAGCAAGGACTCGGAGGACAACAATTATATACCACCCTCCGAAGACAACATAAGCCCCGGTGACGAGGATTTCATCGTGCCAGAGGATCCCCTCGAGCAAGAACGCTTTAGGCAACATCTCATCGCAACCGCGAGGAGCCTGAAAAAGGAAGCAGCAACGGCTTCAAGCCGAACGGGATACGCTCAACGACAAATGGACCAATGTCCTGGCAGTCGAGGAATACGGCCTTGCACGACCAACCAAAAGCTACCCGAGGCGTAAGCTGCTACTTCAATTCAATGACGAGGCACTGGAGCCCGTACCATCAACGCGTGACGCGGCTGACCGACCACCACGTGGCCGGGACAAAACGGCAACTCAAGCCGAACACCAGCCCATACTACCTCGTCGTAAAGATAGAGATACAGTAGCTCGGGGATATACATATGACCTGCGGCAGGACCTGGAAAATAGAGCAGGTCAGACCATACCAATCTATGGATCACGGGGGCATGCACCGACGCACGATGACGGCTATCTAGCCGGACGTGACAAGCATAACCACTTCCGGGCCGAAAACCGCAGACGAACTCCATCCGAGCTACGTCGCGACTTGGCCCGATATAGAGGCGCCGCACAACCCCTCTGCTTCACTATTGATGTAATGGAGCACGAATTCCCAGGAGGGTTTAAACCCATGAATATTGAATCATATGATGGAATAACTGACCCTGCAGTATGGATTGAGGATTTTCTTCTCCATATCCACATGGCCCGCGGTGATGATCTCCATGCCATTAAATACCTTCCACTAAAATTAAAGGGACCAACCCAGCACTGGCTAAACAGCCTCCCAGAGAAGTCCATTGGCAGCTGGGAAGACTTGGAAGACGCCTTTCGCGACAATTTCCAAGGTACATATGTCCGGCCTCCGGACGCCGATGACCTCAGTCACATCATCCAGCAGCCCGGAGAGTCAGCCAGGAAACTCTGGACTAGGTTCCTAATTAAAAAGAACCAAATTGTCGACTGTCCGGATGCCGTAGCACTCGCGGCCTTTAAACATAGCGTCCGCGACGAGTGGCTCGCCCGCCACGTCGGCCAAGAAAAGCTAAATTCCATGGCAGCTATGACCGCACTAATGACCCGCTTTTGCACGGGAGAAGATAGTTGGCTCGCTCGTAGAAGAAATAGCGCGAGCGATCCTGGCACCTCCGAAGTCAGGACGGCAATGGCAAGCCATGACGCAATGAAGACAAGCGTCGCAACAATAATGTAGGAACCCAAGACACAATTGTCAACGCCGGATTTAGTGGCTCCAAAACATGTCAATGGAAGAAGCCATTGAAGGCAAACATAGATGGTCCATCCAGTCTAGACAAGATACTGGATCGGCCCTGTCAGATCCATGGCAGCCCCGACAAACCCACCAACCATACCAACGGAAATTGTTGGGTTTTCAAACAAGCCGGCAAGCTCAATGTCGAACACAAAGGGAAGGGGCCGCCTAGTGACAGTGAAGAAGAGGAGGATCGCCTACCGAGCACCGGGGGACAGAAGCAATTTCCCCCCGAAGTAAAAAACAATAAACGTGATATACGTGACGCATACCTCTGAAAGGGAGCGCAAGCACGAACTATGAGACGACCACGCCATAAAGCCGGACGACCCAAAATTCAACCCATGGGCGGCCTGCTCGATCACTTTTCATCACAAGGACCACCCAACTAGTATCAGCCACAAAGGTTCAGCAGCTCTGGTCCTTGATCCAAATATCGGCAGATTCCATCTCACGCGAGTCCTCATGGACGGCGGCAGTAGCCTCAATTTACTCTATCAAGACACTGTCCGCCAAATGGGCATTGGCCCTTCAAGGATCAAGCCCACCACAACTTCCTTCAAGGGAGTAATACCCGGCGTAGAAGCTCACGGCACAGGCTCAATCTCACTGGAAGTCGTCTTCGGTTCACCGGAAAACTTCCAACGCGAAGACTTGATCTTCGATATTTTCCCATTCCGCATTGGCTACCACGCACTGCTCGGGTGGACCGCTTTTGCTCGTTTCAATGTGGTCCCAAACTACGCCTATCTAAAGCTTAAGATGCCCGGTCCACGCGGCACCATAACGGTCATCGGAAACACGGAACGCTCCCTCTGCATTGAGAGGCACACTGTGGCAATCACAGCCGAAGTACAAAGCGGCCTCCTCAAGCCACATATCTCATCGGTCATTAAACCGCCGGCCTCTACTACACATGACCGGTCAATTTTAGAGCTGGATTAGCAGCTCCGCCTCCGTCGTTCGCCTCTTATACCCATGGAGTTTGCACCGCGCATACATAATTATGCACTCAAAAGACCATGGTCATCGGCGGAGGCACAATACGAACAGGCCTACAAAGTGGTTCGTCCGGACTTTAGCCTTTTCTCTTTTTTCTAACTATTTTCTTATCTTTTTTCCATAGGTGAATCAATACCTGTCCATCCTATGGACCTGAAAGTACTCTTAATGAGCCTGGCTTTCCTACAAATAACCGGGGATTGCTCCCTTTAAGGAAGCCTTTTCGCGGAAGCATAGGCAGCGCAGACGTGCGACATAGGTCCAAAAGATTTTTTGTAGACCAAAAATTCTATTTGAAACCTGTACAAAGCCTTTTTCCTCAGCCCTCGACCCCTGACACGTAAAATGGCCTGGGTGGTGGTGTCATAATCTGTTAGATTACGTTCAACGTATCAATCAGATTTTAGTGAACATAATCCATCTTCAGTATTTGCTTTTCCACATACAAACGTACCTTGCTTCTTCGGTTGTTTCACGCAGATACCTCGGCACAAATCGCCAGGGGCATGATACGGCAACATATGGGTTGCCAAAAAAGTCTGAACTGCTCCATAGCATACTTCGGCGTCACGAGTTTGGCATTATATGCATCAGCTCCGAATCATGTCTTTGGTCAATAGTTGGGTTGCCCGGCTCCTGTGCTTGCTACCCTACGTTCCGTCTTATCGGCTAGGGTAGTGAAGGGAGAACTACTGCGATTGTGTTTGCTGTTCACCTGGTCAAACACCTCAGTAAAGAAAGCCGAAAACTGACTATCATGATGCGGCGAGAGCTGGTCAACCACTCGGTGACTTATCAGAATCTTTTGCGATTTCTTTCGTATTACACGAAGGACCGTTTTTCTGGTCACCTATGTAACGCAACCGTATTCAGATATGTTGGGTGGTTGGTGCGACATATGCCAAGGGATGGCTTATCATTGTGGGAGCCAATAAAACGTCGCCGGTGCCTGGAAACGGGATGAGGCGAAGACATGCACGCCGGCGGATCTTAACCAGGTTCGGGGCTCTCCGAGGGGATAACACCCCTAGTCCTGCTCTGCGGGGTCTCCGCATGATCACTAGATCGATGAAAGGTAGCTACAATCGCTCCTAGAGCTGTTGGGATCAAGGGAGAAGAAGAAGAAGGCTAGCTCTTGCTTCTCTCTATCTATGTTGTGTGTGCTATGCTTAGAAGGCAACTCTATGGTCCGAGGCCAACTATCTAAAAGGCGAACTATGCTTCGGTGCCAACCCTTTGCATGGGTGCTCCGGGGGGTTTATATAGGCCTACCCCCCGGGGGTACAATGCTAGTCCGACTGGGGGCTGGTCCCAGCCGTCAGTGTCTACGCTTGCCGGCTTCTCCGCCGGCAATTGGGTCCCGCCGGCTGGTGGGTCCCGCCGGCTGCCGGCTCCTCGGTCGACAGGCCGGCCCCACCGCCCAGGGTCTTGTCGGCGGCTGCTTACTGTAGCCTCGCTTATGATGACGAGGGCTTTGTCGAGGTAAGCGTGGCTACAGTGGGCCGCCTCGGGGGCTATCATTGTAGCCTTACCTCGTCTTGTCTCCTTAATGGGGGCTCCTGCTTCGAGGAAGGGAGTAGCCTGCTTCTGGGGGCCAGCTACGCCCTTGGCCGAGTGGGAAAGGCCGGGCCGCCTTCACACCTCTCTCTGGCTGAAGGGGCCGCCGCCCGCAGGCCGTACGGGAGTCTGTCGTGGATGACGTCGAGGCTGGCATGGCTACAGTGCCGAGCCGCACGGGAGATGTCCGTCCCGTACGGCCTCCTGTGGCCATGCCCGCCTCGGGCTTTGGGGGTAGTGGGCTGCACTGTGGCCACACCCCGTCGTGTGGCCGTTATGTGGGAGTGGCTTTGGTGGTTGTGGTCTCGGCCGGCTCCTAGGAGCCGCCGTACTTCTTGGCCGGCTTCTTGGAGTCGGCCACCCTGTAGTCGTCCTGGGGAGGGGTTGCTTGAGGCTGGGTCGCCTTCCGGGAGTCGGCTTCAGAGGTAGCCGGCCGGGGAAGGCGGCCCAAATGCTCGGAGCGCTTGAAGGCCCAAAGGCCTGATAATTTTCTGAAGAACCAGGGGCAGTCGGTTTGGCTACCCGTGGCCATTCACTCCGACAGTAGTCCCCGAAGCTGATTGGGCTTCGAGGTGGAGTAGGGGTTGAGAAGCTCGATCAGCTTCCTATCTTGAAAAGCCGGCAGCTGGGAGCCGGCCTTGGTCGAGCGCGCCGCCTGAGTCGAAATCTTCTGGAGTCGGAGGGCGGGAGCCCGCTGGCACGCGCTCCGGGCCGCGGGCCGGCCATCGGCCGTCTGCGAACCACGTGGCCGGAAAGCCTGCCAGCCCACGTGCGTGACGGGACGTCGCCGCAGGGAGGGGGCCCGCCACGTCCGCGCCCCGGCCCAGGCGCGGATCCTTTGTATCCCGAAACCGCCCGCACGTTCAGTGCGGCAGTTTCGGCTCGCATTTATGCGCAATACTCGCGAGACGTGGGGGGAGTGGGCGCAGTTAATCCCACGCCCCCCACGTCCAGCCTCTTCGGCCTCGTGAGGCTATAAGTAGGGGGAGGTAGAGGGCGGCAGGCCCTCGCACGCTCCTCCTACTTCCACCGTCTTCTTCGCTCGCCCGTTCTCGCGACAGCGCCTCCCCGCCGCGCTCTTGCACCGCACGCTCCTCCGCCGCCCTGCTAGCTTTCACCATGCCTCCCACCGTAGAGCAGCTTGGCGGGGATTGGGACGGCTCCAACGTCCATGACGACCACGTCAACTTCCTCCGCGACACGCGGCGGCTGCCCAGCGCGTACAAAGTGGAGGTCCGCCTCGCGCCGGCGAAGGAAATCTCGCCGAGGCCGCAGGAGGGCGAGCGGGTGGTCTTCCGCTCGCACTTCTTGCGCGGCTTCGGCCTGCCAGTGAGCGCCTTCTTCCGCTCCTGGCTCGAATTCTATCAGCTCCAGCCGCACCATCTCACCCCTAACGCGGTGGTGCTGCTGTCTGCCTTCGTCACCCTGTGCGAGGGCTATCTCGGCGTCCTCCCCACCCTTGAGCTCTGGGGGGAGCTCTTCCAGTCGAAGCTGGGCACGCGCAGCAAGGGCGTGCTGGCTCATACTGGCGCCTTCATCGCGTCGCGGAGATCGGGCGCCGACAACCCCTTCCCCGTCATCACGCTGATCCAATCGGTGAAGAAGTAGCAGAAGTCGTACTTCTACGTGCGGAACATCGCTCCACGGGGCGACTACATCAACCTGCCAGCTTACGTAGCCGGCCCACCGGCCGGCAGGCTGCCCCAGTGGTCCTTCCGAGCTGTGACGCTGTCGCAGGAGGGAAACGCCGCCATCGCCCGACTACGGGTGATGGTCCAGTCGGAGGGCCTGACGGGGCCCGACCTCCTGGCCGCGTTCATCACGTGCCGGGTTCTTCCGCTCCAGAGCCGGCCTCATCTGATCTGTCAGATGAGCGGCCAGCTCGATCCGAGCCGAATGTGCACCAAGGAGATGCCGCGCCATGAGGTCGCCTACATGGTGAACTGCCTTGCAAACTGCCAACTCACTGAAGAGTGGCAGTTCGGCAAGCAGCCATATAGCCGAGCCAATGCTCCGCCTACGGTATGCTCCTCTTGTCTCTTTTTCTCTCTCTCTCAGCCTTGTTGCCGAGCATCTCTTGGCCGACTCTGAGTTAGTCGGCTTGTTCTTCGACAGAGCCCTCTGCCTCGGCCGGCCGGCGGGTCAGACGCGGAGCGCCGCTTCGTCCACGACCGGACCGAACACGACCTGGAGGACGCCGACCTGGGGGCGGTCCATATGGACGACGCCGTCGAGCCGGGCGGTGGCCAAGCCGGCGGCGAAGCAGGCGGCTCCGGGTTCACTGCTACCTTTGACGACTGGCCGGACGAGGATGAAGCCGAAGCCGTCCCGCGCCGCCAGCCGGCATCTGCACGCGGCGCGGGTTCCTCCGCCGCGCAGCCTGCTCGGGGTGGAGGTCAGAAGCGTCGCGTCGCCCAGGGTCTATTCGGCAGCCGAACGAAGAAGCCCAGGGGCGGGGCGGCAGCCACCAGGCGGGAAGAGGCGGCCGCGAAGGCGGCTCGTTTCCGCAAAGTGGTGAAGCAACCGCAGACCGTGTCGGCGTAAGTTCTCTTTCTCTGTGTACTCTCTTTCTTTCTTTCTTTGGTGGTTCTTGAACCTTCGTCTTTTTCTTCAATGATCAGAGCTCCGTTGTCACTTGAGCGGGCGGCTGCCGGCTCCGTCGTCAAGTCGCCAAGGGGCTCTGGGAGCACCACCTGCCGCGTGGACCCCCGCGCCGACCTCCAGGAGGCGACGGAAAGGAACGCGCGGGAGGCGCGGGAGGAGCAGGAGGCACAGGAGGCGGAGGCGCGGAAGGCGGCCGCCGCCCAGGCGGCGAAGGCACTCGCCGAGGCCGCCGCCAAGGCCCAGGCAGAGGCTGAGGCCGCGGCGGCGGTAGGGGAGGTTTTGATGGTCACCCCCCTGCGCGTCATGGCGCCTGGGGACATGGAGGCCTCGCCAGGGGGAGTCAGCGGCGACCAGCCAGGGCTGGGAGGAAGCGGCGACGATGTCATCATCTTGGAGAAGGCGCCGGAGCCGACCCCTCCAACTAGGGCGGCCCAAGGTGGCCGGCCTGATCTGCCGCCTGCACAGTCGGCGGAGGGCGAGCCGGCCGCGAGGGTTGAGGTGGCGGTCAGGATTCCGCCAAGCCGGCGTGCGGGGAAGGCCGCGTCGGAGCCGCAGAAGGCTGCGTCGGAGCCACAGCCGGCCGTGGGTTCCAGCTCGTCGGCCCAAGATGCGGAGGCGGCCAGCACTACCTCGGGGTGGACACCAGGCGGAGGGACGGCCGTGGTGAACGTGGCTGCACAAGACGTCCGGGCCCGGCTCCAAGGCCAAGCCGCGGCGCTGAGGCAGTTCACCGACGAGTTCCTTGCAACGCGGGCGGCCATCCGGGTTAGTATTCCCATCTTGGTTTTTCTTGATCTTGATTTCTCTTCTTGTTCTTGATTTCTTCCATGGGGGCGCGTCAGCGCACCCACTGGGTGTAGTCCCCGAGTTCCGAGTCGGCTGCTGAGCAGGCGGCTTGGAACTTCTTGGAGGTTTTGTCTTTGCTGTTTTTGTTCTCACTTCGGTCTTCTGTCCATCTTGCAGGACTATCATAACTTTCGAGCGGCCGCCTTCAACTCCAAGGCTCAGGAGCTGACTCAGAAGACCGCCGACCTTACTGAGAGCCGAGGTATGTGACTTGATCTTTATCTCATGTGGGGGCGCGTCAGCGCACCCACTGGGTGTAGTCCCCGAGATTCGGGCCGACTGCAGAGCAGTCGGGTCGGATCTTCCTTGACGATTTCTTATTGTTCTTCTTCTTCTGCCGTCTCTGCAGCGGCCAACGCCAGTCTGAGGGCACAGCTGGGGGAGTCCCAGACTGCTCTTCGTGCCAACGATGCCGAGCTCGCCGCCTTGGTGCAGGAGCGCGACCGCCTGGTCAAGAAGCTGGCCGACCAGGAGGAAGGCCACAAGGCGGCGCTGAAGGCTGCGCAGGATCGCGAAGCCACTCTCCAGGCCGAATTCGAGATGGAGGCAGCCGGCTGGGCAGAGGCCAGACAGACTCTGGTCTCCGGCTATGGCCAAATCGAGGATCTGGTTGACGGTAAGCCGTCTATCTCTTCGTCCTTTCTTGCCATCTGTCACTTTGGCTCGTTTTCTGATTTTGGTGTTCCTTTCTTCCTTTCTTCTTCTTCGCGCAGAGTATTTCCCTGGCTATTCGACTGCCGCCAACCAGGCCATCGAGGCCCGTCGCCAAGCTGGAGGAACAGCTCCTGGCGATCCAGGCTCGCATCCAGCCGGCTCACCGGCTGCTCCGCCGGCTTCAGCGTGCCGGGGCGCAGGTCTTGGCCGCCCTCTGGCCCGGCCAAGCGGTCCCTCGCACCCCCAGTCGGACCGCCGACTGGCTGGAGGTGGCAGTCGGCCGCTTCGAGGCTTGGAAGGCGTCGGCGGCTCGCTCCGGTGCCAGGCGGGCGCTGGAGTTCGTCAAGGCCTGGTATCCCGGCCTGAACCTGGACCAGCTGGCTACCTGGCGGCAGCAAGCCGACACGGAGCTGGAGCCGGCGCGGCCGGCCATCATCCGGCGGGCTTCGGCGATCGCCGACTACACTGACACCAGCGTCTTCGCCCCCGAGGTGGACGACAATGGAGTTGCCTAGCCGGAGGAGTGGTTCGGGCTGGACCCGGCGTACGGTGAAGACTCGGCGGAGGAGATCGACTCCAGCGACGAGGGTGAAGAAGAGGAGGAGGAAGGTGAAGACGCCGAGCCGGCTGGTGGAGCAGCGGGCCAGCCTCAGCCTGACCGCACCTCCAGCACCACGTCGCGTGCGAGTGCGTCGCCTGCCGTAGGTGGTGGCCAAGCCGAGACCCGCTAGGCGGCCACTCCTTCAGCCGGCGAGGCCGCCTTCACCGACCAACTCGGCCTCCATGTCGCGCCCTTAGTCCGCCATTTTTTGCTTTTCCTGTCTTGTTACTCTTTAGAACAATGTTTGGTTAAATTCGCACAATTCCACCCACTGGGTGTATTCGAACTTATGTCTGTTGCCGCCTGTTGGGGGCTTTATGTATATATAACTTATGCATTTGGTCTTTCCTTCTACTTTGCTCTTTGTCCGTCTGCTTTTTCCTTTGCCGCCCTCCCTTGGTTGCCGCCTCCCCAGTCAAACAGTTGCTCTGCAATCTGTAGCTGGAGGAGTGCTTGGCCAATTGGGGGGGGAGGAGTACTTTAGCTCTGCTGGACTAAAGCTAAGTTTTTTAGGAAGTCGGCCAGCCGGCTGCTTTGACAGTCGGCAGGCATGTTTGGAGGCCGTCTCTTTGCTATATAGGTTCGTTGCTCCTTAGCCGTTTTTCGTGTGGGCGTCCTTTCTGTCTTTCCTCTTGCTAGTCGGACAGTCAGTTCTTTGAGCTGCGACTTTCAACAAGAGAGGACTCGGGAGCCGGTGCACTACTTTTCTGACTTTAGGAAAAACTTTCGATATAGCTCAAGGCGGCCAGTGCCCGGGCCGACTAGTCGGACCCAGTGCCGGACAAAAATTCAAAATGTAATAATACATTCATGGATATGACACTCGTCATTCATAGATAGATAAAAATGCAGTCCCCGAGTACTGTTCGGGGGGCCTGTTGGTTTGTACTTAATACAAAAGGGGAGCGTGATACATACTGCTTTTCAGCTGTAAAATCGTCTTAGGAGGTTTGCGTTCCATGGTCGCTCCGACTCCTTGCCGGAGTCGTCTCTCTTGCGTGCGCTTGGTTTTTGCGCGTCGATCAAGTAGTAGGAGTCGTTGCCGAGTGCCTTGCTGACGAAGAAGGGACCGGCTGAGGGCTAACAGCCGGCCTTCTTCCAGTAGGTCGACGCCGTCTTCTCTTGCTTCTTTGGCTTCCTCCTCCGTGTACATGGTGATCCGAGGCGAGTCGAACTCGATGTCTGTTGGGATGACAGCCTCGGCACCGTACACAAGGAAGAATGGAGTGAAGCCGGTTGACTTGTTGGGTGTAGTGCGCAGACTCCAGAGGACAGCCGGCAGCTCTTCGAGCCAGCAGCCAGCCGATCGCTCCAGTGGTACAACCAGTCGGGGCTTGATGCCGGAGAGGATGAGTCCATTTGCTCGCTCGACCTGGCCGTGTGACTGTGGGTGGGCAACGGACGCTAAGTCCAGTCGGATGCCCTGCGGCGCGCAGAAACGTGCCAGTGCTCCTTTGGCGAAGTTCGTGCCATTGTCGGTGATGATGCTGTGCGGCACGCCGTACCGAGTAGTGATGTTGGTGATGAATGTTACGGCAGTCGGCCCATTGAGTTTCTTGATTGGCTTTGCTTCAATCCACTTTGTGAACTTGTCCACAGCAAGAAGTAGATGTGTCAGGCCACCGCGGGCTGTCTTGAAAGGGCCCACCATGTCCAGTCCCCAGACGGCAAAAGGCCAAGTGAGGGGAATGGTCTTGAGGGCAGAAGCCGGCAGGTGTTCCTTGGAACTAAAAACTTGGCATCCTCTGCAGCTCTTGACTATTTCTTTAGCATCCTCCAAGGCAGTCGGCCAGAAGAAACCGTGGCGGAAAGCCTTGGCCATGAGGGATCTTGAGGCTGCGTGATGGCCGCATTCGCCTTGGTGGATGTCTTTGAGGATTGCCACTCCTTTTTCTGGCTCGACACAACGCTGGAAGACTCCAGTGACGCTGCGCTTCACAAGCTCTCTGTTGATTATTGTGTATGCTGCGGCTCGTCGTTGCACTAGTCTTGCTGAGATCTCATCAGCCGGCAGCTCTCTGCTGACTAGGAACTTGAGGATGGGTTGGGCCCATGAGGGAGCTGTGACTTCTTCTTCTGTTAATGTGGCCACCATGTCTCGGGTGGGTGGGTTGGGTGTTGCATTGGAGTCGGCCACCGCTTCTTGTGTCGTTGCAGTCCCCGGGCCGACTGCTGCAGTCCCCGAGCCGGGTTCTGAAGTCCCCGGGCCGGGTGCGACTACGGCAGTCCCCGGGCCAGTCGTCGAAGTCCCCGTGCCGCCTGCGGGATTTCTCCAGTCGGATCCGGCTGTTTCTGGCGCAGGCGGTACGAAGATGGAATCCGACTCTGGAGACGGCTTGATGGATGGGTTGAGGAGGCGCTGGAGGGAGACGCCAGTCGGTATGGCTTGTCGGGTGGAGCCGATCCATGCTAGGGCATCTGCTTGGTCGTTGTCGGCCCTTGGCACGTGAAGGAACTCGCACCCTTCGAAGTATCCGCTTATCTGCTGGACGAGGAAACGATAGCTCCCCATGTTCGCGTCCTTGGCGTCCCAATCACCAGATGATTGCTGGACCACTAAGTCTGAGTCGCCGTAGCACAGGATCCGGCGTATGCCAAGTTCTTTGGCTAGCCGGATCCCATGTACGAGCGCCTCGTACTCGGCTATGTTGTTGGAGGCGGCGAAGTGGATCTGCAGCGTGTACTTGAGCTTGTCGCCTTTGGGAGAGGTGAGGACGATGCCGGCTCCCAAGCCGGTGCGCATCTTGGACCCGTCAAAGTGCATCCGCCAATGGGTAGAGTCGGGAGCCGGCGGTAAGTACTGGGTCTCGGCCCAGTCGACGAGGAAGTCGGCCAATGCTTGCGACTTGATGGCGGTGCGGGATTGATATAAGATCGTGTAGGGCGCCAAGGCAATGGCCCATTTGGCCACCCGGCCGGATGCCTCCCGGCTGCCTATGTTCTCGGCGAGCGGGGCAGTGCACACGACCATGATGGGGTGCTCTTGGAAGTAGGGCTTCAATTTCTTGGCGGCGAAGTACACCCCATAGCACATCTTTTGGTAGTGCGGGTAGTTTTGCTCTGAGCTGGATAGTACTTCGCTGAGATAGTAGACCGGCCTCTGGACCAGCTAGGCTCGGCCTTCCTCCGGGCGCTGGACCACAACAACAGTGCTGACGACTCGGCTAGTCGCGGCGATGTAGAGGAGCATGGGCTCCTTCTCAGTCGGCGCTGCCAGGACAGGCGGAGTGGTCAACATTTTCTTCAACTCATGGAAGGCTTGGTCGGCTTGATCATTCCACTCAAAGTGAGTGGACTTCTTCATGAGTCGGTACAGGGGGAGAGCCTTTTCTCCTAGTCGGCTGATAAAATGATTCAGGGAGGCTAAGCAGCCAGTGAACTTCTGCACATCTCGCAGCTTGGTGGGAATCTCCATCCTCTCGATGGCCTTGATCTTGACGGGGTTGCACTCAATGCCGCGTTCGGAGACCAGGAAGCCTAGCAGCTGGCCGGCTGGCACTCCGAACACGCACTTCTCGGGGTTGAGCTTGATTTGGAATCGGCGCAAGTTGGCAAATGTTTCTTTCAGGTCTTCCAGCAAGGTAACGCGCTTCTCTGTCTTCACCACAATGTCGTCTACATAGACGTGGGCATTTCTGCCGAGTTGTTTCAAGAGACATTTCTGCATGCAACGCTGAAAAGTGGCACCGGCATTTCTCAAGCCGAATGTCATTGTCAGGTAGCAGAAAGCTCCAAAGGGTGTGATGAAGGCAGTCTTCAGGCGGTCAGCCGGGTCCAACTTGATCTGATGATACCCCGAGTACGCATCCAAAAAACTTAACAGCTCGCATCCGGCTGTGGAATCTATCACTTGGTCAATCCGTGGTAGAGCAAACGGATCTTTTGGGCAGGCCTTGTTCAGACTAGTGTAGTCTATACACATACGCCACTTGTTATTCTTCTTCAGAACCAGAACTGGGTTGGCAAGCCATTCTAGAAAGAACACTTCCATCATAAAGCCGGCTGCAAGGAGCCGGGCTATCTCTTCTCCCACAATTCTCCGCTTCTCTTCTGACAGTCGGCGAAGGGGTTTCTTGACCGGCTTCGCGTCAGCTCGGACATGTAATTTGTGCTCGGCGAAATCCTTCGGGACACCCGGCATGTCCTTTGGGGACCATGCAAAGATGTCTCGATTCTCACGGAGGAAGTCGACGAGCTCGCCTTCCTATTTACTGTCCAAGTTCGCCCCAATTACAGTGAACCTCTCCGGGTTCTCCGGGTCCAGAGGTATCTTCTTCGTCTCTTTGGCAGACTGGAAGGAGCCCTGCGCATCACAATCCTTGGGGTTGGGGGACAAGGCCGGCTGCTTGCCGGCCATGGCCACAACCCGTTCCAACATCTTCTTCTCTTCCGCCACCACGAGGGACTCGGCCAGCCGGCTGCTGGCCATGGCACACTCGATGGACTTCTTGTAGTCGCCGGCTACCGTGATGATCCCCTTCGAGCTCGGCATCTTCATCTTCAGGTAGGCGTAGTGGGGCACAACCATGAACTTGGCCAAAGCAGGTCGGCCCAGTAGTGCATGATAGGGGCTCTCCAAATCCACTACCTCGAACCATATTGCTTCCCGGCGAAAATGATCTTTGTCTCCGAAGAGAACATCCATTTTGATCTTGCCGATTGGAGAGCAAGACAGGCCGGGTACGATACCATGGAAGACGGTGTGGCTCGGCATGAGCTGCTTCGCTTTGATGTTCAGCTTCTCCATGGTATCGCGGTACAGTATGTTGATACTGCTTCCGCCGTCTATCAGGATGCGGGAAAATCTGGCAGCTCGCCTCTCCGTCGCGAGGGTGACGTCCAAGACCATTGCATAGGAGCCAGGCGAAGGCATCACCTCTGGGTGGTCGGCCTTGGTCCAGCTGATTGGCTTTTCTGACCAGTGCATGCACTCGGCGGTGCTAGAGGCGACTGCATTCACTTCTTGGTGCTGCCGGCGTCGGCTGCGCTTGTCGTCGGCTTGACTTGTGAAGACGACGTAGGCGGCGTGCTCTTCGGGGAATTCGTCTTGGATGGCGCCGACTGCCGGCCGAGCCGCCGGCTGCTGGGGGGCTGGAGGCGGCTGGCCGGGAGGCAGAGGCGGCAACATTCTCTCACCCTTGGTGATGCGGGTGAGCCAGTGGCATTTCCGGGTTGTGTGGTTGGACAGCTTTGCGTCGCTGTGGAACTTGCAGGGGGCATCGAGTGCTTGTTCGTAGGAGAAAGACGGCTGCCAAGGCGGCCGGCCACCCTTCTTCTTGGGAGCGGGCCGATCCTCGGGCTGCTCGTCTTCAACTGTGGCCACCTGCCGACTGGAGGAAGTCGGCATGGGGCCCTTGCGCTTGTGGTCGTTCTGGTAGGGGCGCCGATTAAGGGTCGCCAGCCGGCGTCTTGGGAGCCGGAGCAATTACTTTCCCCGAGGCGTCCACTCGGAGCTCGGTCTTCATGGAGGAGTCGGCAGTGGCGTATTTGTCGGCGATGACCAGCAACTCATCGAGGGTAGCTGGCTCGTCGCAGAGGAGTCGGTGCTTGAGGAGGGTGCCCTCTCGGCACCCGGCAGTGAAGTACTCGATGGCCTGGACCTCGTGCACTCCCTCGCAGGAGTTGCGGAGCTCGGCCCATCGCGTGAGATAGTCGCGGGTCGACTCGTTGGGCCCTTGGACGCAGAGGGAGAGCTGGCGAGGCTTGGGAGGCCGCTTGTAGGTGCTGGTGAAGTTGCGGACGAAAACTTCGGTGAAGTCCAGCCAACTGTTGATGCTGTAGGGCTTGAGGCTGTTGATCCATGTGCGCGCCGTGCCTTGCAGCATCAGGGGGACGTACTTCATGGCGACGCGCCGATTGCCGTTGGCTATGCTGACGGCCGTGGACTAGTCGATGAGCCAATCTTCTGGCTTCACCGAGCCGTTGTACTTGGGCGTGTCTCTGGAGAGCGAGAACCCTTTGGGGAAGGGCTCGTCGCGGATGCGGGGGCCAAAGCATGGCGGGCCGACATCGTCTTCTTCTTCTAACGCCAAGGATCGAGCAAGGCGGTCGATCCTATGGCGGGCATCGTTCTCGCCGACCCCTTCTCGGCGGCCGAGTCGGTCACCAAGAGTCGGGTGTGTGATAGGCGGCGGAGTGAGGCATCTTTCTCTTCGAGGCGGGGGAGGAGGCAGGTTTCCTTGGTGCTCTACTGCTCGAGGGCAGCCCTCCGCGTCGCGCTCGATGGTGATGCGAGTCCAGCTGCGGCTGGCAGCCGGCTCCTTGTCTTTCTTCTGGCGCACGCCGCTCGCAGTCGGCAAGTGGGACGTCGCGGCGTGCTCCCGGCGCGGGGGATGACTATCAGCACGGGCGCCGGCTTCGTGCCGTTCTGCAGCCGCGTCGATCAGCTGCTGGATCCGTCTTGTCATATAGGGGAGCTCATCGGCTCCCAGCCCATTGAGCTCCTCTGCAGCCGCCTGAGCGGCTCGCAGATTCTCGAGCGGGGTGGCGTAGACGGGGCGATCTGCGCCCAGCATGCTGGCAACGGCCGCGCCGCGCTTCTGGACGAAGCCGGCTCGGCTCGGGCCGCTAGGCGGCGGCGTGCCGAAGGCGGCGCGGTTGACTTCGCGCTGGTAGGCCTCGGTGAGGCGTCTCATCGAGGCTATCTTCTGGCCCTCCGCGATGAGGGCAAGGCGGCGTGCCTCCAGGGTCTCGGCGTCGGCGTCGGCCGGGATGGGGACGGAGAGGTCGTGCATCGCCGCTTGCTGGGCGTCGCGGGCATTCTTGCCCGAGTTGGAGACGTGGCTGATGACCAGCACTTCGGTGACAGCGCTGCTGCCGCTGTCAGCTCGAGGGAGGGGGTCGTCGAAGACCTCCACGTCGGAGGGGTAGGCGTCAAGCGATGCGGTGTCAGAGTCGACGAGCATCGGGTCGGTGGAGCCGACCGACTACATGTCTGCAGCGGGCTCGCTGGAGACATGAAGCTGGTCAAGGAGGCTGACGAGGCGGTTCTCGGGGTAGTCGGTGCCTGCGTCCGACGCAGGCTCGTCGGAGATGCGAGTCTCGCCGAGCAGATCGGCGAGGCGGCTCGCTGCGCAGGCGTCGTCGACGCTTCGCAGCGTGTCAAGGCAAACGCCATCGGGCGCAGCAGGCTGGCTGCGCTCGCGGGGGAGGAAGAGGGTTCCCGTCCAGAACAGGTCTCCGGACGACGGTGCACCTGGCCCCACGGTGGGCGCCAAATGTCGGGTGGTTGGTGCGACATATGCCAAGAGATGGCTTATCATTGTGGGAGCCAATAAAACGTCGCCGGTGCCTGGAAACGGGATGAGGCGAAGACATGCACGCCGGCGGATCTTACCCAGGTTCGGGGCTCTCCGAGGAGATAACACCCCTAGTCCTGCTCTGCGGGGTCTCCGCATGATCACTAGATCGATGAAAGGTAGCTACAATCGCTCCTAGAGCTGTTGGGATCAAGGGAGAAGAAGAACAAGGCTAGCTCTTGCTTCTCTCTATCTATGGTGTGTGTGCTATGCTTAGAAGGCAACTCTATGCTCCGAGGCCAACTATCTCAAAGGCGAACTATGCTTCGGTGCCAACCCTTTGCATGGGTGCTCCGGGGGGGTTTATATAGGCCTACGCCCCGGGGGTACAATGGTAATCCGACTGGGGGCTGGTCCCAGCCGTCAGTGTCTACGCTTGCCGGCTTCTCCGCCGGCAATTGGGTCCCGCCGGCTGGTGGGTCCCACCGGCTGCCGGCTCCTCGGTCGACAGGCCGGCCCCACCGCCCAGGGTCTTGTCGGCGGCTGCTTACTGTAGCCTCGCCTGTGATGACGAGGGCTTTGTCGAGGTAAGCGTGGCTACAGTGGGCCGCCTCGGGGGCTATCACTGTAGCCTTACCTCGTCTTGTCTCCTTAATGGGGGCTCCTGCTTTGAGGAAGGGAGTAGCCGGCTTCTGAGGGCCGGCTACGCCCTTGGCCGACTGGGAAAGGCCGGGCCGCCTTCACGCCTCTCTCTGGCTGAAGGGGCCCGCTGCCCGCAGGCCGTACGGGAGTCTGTCGTGGATGACGTCGAGGCTGGCATGGCTACAGTGCCGAGCCGCACGGGAGACGTCCGTCCCGTATGGCCTCCTGTGGCCATGCCCGCCTCGGGCTTTGGGGGTAGTGGGCCGCACTGTGGCCACACCCCGTCGTGTCGCCGTTATGTGGGAGTGGCTTTGGTGGTTGTGGTCTCGGCCGGCTCCTAGGAGCCGGCGTACTTCTTAGCCGGCTTCTTGGAGTCGGCCACCCCGTAGTCGTCCTGGGGATGGGTTGCTTGAGGCTCGGTCGCCTTTCGGGAGTCGGCTTCAGAGGTAGCCGGCCGGGGAAAGCGGCCCAAATGCTCGGAGCGCTTGAAGGCCCAAAGGCCTGATAATTTTCTAAAGAACCAGGGGCAGTCGGTTTGGCTACCCGTGGCCATTCACTCCGACAAGATACCTCCATACATACCAGGGGCTACATCGTAGACCCACCGTAAAACTCCTATGGCTAAGTGAAGGTGTTAAAGCCCTATAGTCCGATTGCCTAGTTCGCCGCACTGACTCCTCCGTTCCGGACCAAGATGTTGGGTCAAGAGTGGTCAGGTGCTATTCCGAACACCCCCGTATTATATGCGAGGGTGCCGAAGCCAACGACTGGCAAACTTTCATAATGGGAAAGGTTATATAACACAGCTTTAACGTATCATAATATTGTTTTCAAAATTCCGGTACATTTATTCAAATATAATATCCTTCAAGCACTGACCCTCTATCAAGCGGGCGCCCTCTTGGACGTCCTCCAAATAATGCTCCGCGTGCGATGGTCCTTGCCTCTGGGTGGACCCTTGGTTGCAACATCGGCGGCCTTCATCTTTGCGTAGTACATCTTGACGCGGGCGAAGGCCATCCGGGCACCTTCTATGCACACCGACCGCCTGACGGCATCAATACGTGACACTGCATCGACAAGCCGCTGCACCAGACCGAAATAGCTGCTCGGAATGGTTTCGGCTGGCCATAGCCGAACCACGACGTCCTTCATGGCAGCTTCGGACATCTTGTGTAGCTCAGCCCACTAGGCCATCTGTTCGTTCAGCAGCGCCGGACGCCTTGCCACGTTGAATTGTAACCAGAAAAGCCTCTCCGCAGCACGTCCTTCCTGTGCTTGGAAGAACTGTGCCGCGTCGGAAACACTCTTCGGCAGATCCAAGAACGCGTCTGGAGAACTCCACATTTGGTTAAGCAGAGCATACTTTGGGTCGCCAAACTTAGTCTGTAAAAGAAAGGGCTTACCAGTTGCTATCACTCCAGCCTGTCGGATCTCCTCCCGAGCCGCTCTAGATTCGGATCGCGCTTCTTCCGCCTCTAGTAAGGCCTTGTCGAGTTTGGCTACCTTGGCTTTGTTATCCTCCTTGAGAGATTTGCACTTGCTAGTGGTGTCCTTCAGCTCCCGCTCCATGCTAGATATTCTCTCCTGGCACTAGCGCTCCATGCTAGATATTCAGCTACCTTGCCTTTAAATCCGCAGCCGCCTTCTTGGCAGTCGCTTCGCTCACTCTGGCTTGCTCCTTGGCCCGGGCAAGTTCAGCCCGATGGGTCTCAACCGCGGCAGCACCATCTACAGTTATGCATGTCACATTATATGATTTTCAGCCTCATGCTCATACTAGTATACATGCATAAACAAGCTACCCCAACACATACCTTGTGCCTCGCCGAGTCACCTGTTAATAAGAGTGATGTCCTCATCCGCTAACTCAAGTTTCTGCTTTACATCTGCAACTTTCGTAGCTTGGGCGGTCGCAATGGATGTAACAGCCTGTGTTCGAATTAATTAGGTTACTTCCTAAGAATAAATTTTTGATCCTCTGATCGCCTCCCTGTGGAAGCCGACCAGAGCCTCAGGGCCTACTATCTGTACACGGGCGCATTGTGCATGCCAAAATAGTTAAGCTATTACATTGCATACCTCGAAGCCTCTCAACAGGCCCATGAAAGCTTCATTCAATCCACTTCTCGCTGACAGAGCCCTTTCAACTACCGTCCCCATTAAGGTACGATGTTGCTCTGAGATGGACACACTTCGTAATGTGCCCATCAGAGTATCTGGCACCTCCGGATTCCTGGAGGCTGCTGCGGGAGTGTGCATTCCCTTCAAAGGGGTACATCGGCTCGACCCTAGAGTCGTCTTCGGCTGTAAGCCGGATAGTTCGGGGCCTTCATTGCTGGCCCCCGTAGGGGCTGCGCCCCCTGGACCCTTGATGATCGAAGTACCACCCTCGGGCGTTGCTTTCATTGTCCCCCACGCCGCTTGATGGTCAGGGGAGTTCTCTGAGATGACACCTCGAAGTCGTCCACCCTAAGAGGCGAGGAAGCATGAGAAGGTATCTCGCTTTCCATCATCCCCGGAGATAAGTCCCCTGATGAGGAGGACTGTCGGGGTGGACTGTGGGCCAAACTGCAAGCATATAGTTTAAATGTTACCCCTGCAACCCGAAAAGAACGGGATATGTCTAGAGCATCCTTGTTCACTTACAATTCGGCAAGGGGATTGTCCCTAGAGAGGTGCCTTGCGATGACATTGGCTTCGGAACCCGAACCATCTGGTAGGGATACCTTCCCTCTCTTGGGTGCTTCCACCTCCAAGTCTTCGGATGCAGTCCTTTTCCTCCCATGAGGGGAAGGGATATCACCTTCTCCTTCCCCTTCGTCTTTCGAAGAGGGAGCTTCAGTCTCCCCGGACATAGTGTCCGGCATACCTGTAGAGTGGAGGCCGCGTTTGTCCTCTTCCCTCTTCTTCTTGTCCTCTTGCGCTGGCACTTGATACGGCGCCGGGACTAGCATCCTCGTCAACATAGGATCGGCCGAGTCTTCAGGAAGTGGAGCTGAACACCTAATTCGTTCCGCCTTCTTTATCCAGCCCTGGTCAAAGATAGAGGTCATGGTACATCTCTATGGGATAATCAACCGAGTTGCGGTTCGAAATTAGGTGCTTACCGAGGTATCCGGATGGTTGCAGTCGAGACCGATGTCCTCTGATGTGTCCGACCACCGCTCTCGAGTCTTGAAGAATAGTTTCCACATCCCTTCTTCCGTTGTGCCGAAGAATTGCAGAAGGGTCCGCTGTCCTTCCAGATTGAACTCCCACAAACGGAGAGGCCGTCGCTGGCACGGGAGGATCCGGCGGACTAGGATCACTTGGATCAAGTTAATAAGGCCAATGTCCCTTTCGAGGATACTCCTGAGATGAGTTTGCAGTGTCTGTACTTCATCAGCTGATCCCCAGTCTAGCCCCTTATTTATCCATGATGCGAGCCGCAATGGAGGGCCAGATCGGAACACAGGTGCAGCTGCCCATTTGGTGTCGCGGGGTTTGGTGATATAGAACCACTCCTGTTGCCACGAGTTGGAGGTTCCCGTGAAGGTGCCTTTTGCCCAGATAGTTGGCAAGCTTGCTCACCATAGCACCGCCACACTCCGCTTGATCCCCGTTAACTAGCTTCGGCTTCACATTGAAAGTCTTGAGCCATAGGCCGAAGTGTGGGGGGATGCGGAGAAAGGCTTCGCACACGACGACGAACGCCGAGATGTGGAGAAAAGAGTCCGGAGCTAGATCGTGAAAATCTAGCCCATAATAGAACATGAGGCTGCGAACGAAGGGATGAAGAGAGAACCCTAGCCCGTGGAGGAAGTGGGAGATGAATTCAACCCTCCTGCCGGATTTTGGTGTGGGGATGACCTGCCCTTTAGTAGGGAGCCTGTGGGGGATTTCCGCAGTCACGTACCTCGCCTTCCGAAGCTTCGCGATATCCTCCTTGGTGACCGAGGAGGCTGCCCGCCTACCTTGGGAGATGGATCTAGACATAACTAGAGGGCCTCATAACAATGGAAGAAATCAAATCCTGGGTGCTGGAGCCCGAGGTTGGGAAGGTTGAGGAAGAGGTAGGAGTGGGGGGAGAAAGGCGGGTCTGTACCCCTTTATAAAGGCGAAGAATATCGAACGCTGTCGGCGCTCTGGGAATGGGGGTCCCCAGTCTTGCCTGCATGCGGCCCACGGCGTGGCTAAGCCAGCAGGCCGTACGGCCCATCTTCATCAACTAGGCATCCAAGACCCTCACGAGGGGCCAAGCCTCGTGAGGCAGACGACGCGAGACCTCCTCAGGAGTGGCCTTGTCAGGCAGGCTCACGAAGAGCGGAGATATCAAGGCGGGGCGAACCTCACAAGCCTCTTGTGATGTGAAACGTGACGATCGGCGCCAGGCGGGCGCCAGCGCGCGCAGCGTCCTTGTTTCCTCTTTGGTGCTAAGGAAGCGGGCGCAGGCGAGGAGTACCGAGGCATCAGGCAAAGGTTGCTATATCGGTGCAACGAGACTAAGACCAGAAGGACGGCAAGATGGAGGTCATCGTGGAGCCCAAGACGGCGTCACCACCAGAGCCTTTTGCAGGCGAAGACCGTTTTTGTCAAGATAGCTTGTACTAGCTGTCCCCTTTTAAATTTGCTCGCCATTGTTGGCTCCGTTCCCGCTCAAAATTTGGGAAGAGGACCAGGGCCTATATAAGTAGAGCTAGCCACCACCGATCGGGCATCGAGCAGTTCACCCAGCTCTCACCCGCTAAGTCACCAAGCACAAGAACACCTCAACCTCAGGAGGCTGTTCTTCCCACTGTACTGTTCATCATTAGCCCAAGTGGCAATCCACCACCACCACACTAGAGTAGGGTATTACACCACAACGGTGGCCCGAACCAGTATAAATCTCGTGTCCCTTTGTGTTGTGAGTTCGTCGAGTTCGTCCGCGAGATCTTAGCGAGCTAGGGCGTAGATCGGTAGGAGGGAAATTCTTCGCGCGCACCCCAGTGTTCGAACCTTAAGGGTTTGTCGGAACCCCACATCCGACATTTGGCGCGCCAGGTAGGGGTGCGCCGGAGCTCCTCTCCACCAACCTACGCCTCGTGCCGCCGCACTTTGCCCCCATGGCAGGTGCCCCGCCATCCACCTCTGCGGCCGACACCAACAGCGGGGCGTCTGGGTAGCCCTGGCCCCCGCCCTACGGCGAGTGCGGTGGCCGACCAAGTTCAAGACAGAGATGCCGCCGCGTTACGATGGCACGGCAGACCCGACGCCGTTCCTGCTGGCGTACGAGGAGGCTGTCCTCGAAGCTGGAGGCGACGACAAGATCATGGCCAACTGGTTCCCTATGGCCCTCGCCGGCGAGCCACGCGCGTGGCTGCTCAACCTCCCGGGATTCACGGTGGCCTCCTGGGGGAAACTCCGCGACCTCTTCACCGCTCGCTACGCGGTGCCGGCGCACCACGCAGTCGTGGCCCTGCTAGCCGGCTCTCAAGCACCACCTTCAGACCGCCACATCAAGACGTTCCTCTGTCAGATCGGGGCCACATCCAAGCGCCCGGGGGCTCCGCCGGGTTGGGCCGCGCCGGAGGCCGACCTCACCTTCGGGTCAGAAGACCACCCCGACTCCACCGCCGGCTCCAGAATGCTCCCGATGCTCTGCATGCCCACCATCTGCAACGTGGCCGTTACCAAGACCCTCATCGACGGCGGTGCTGGCCTCAGCTTGCTCTCCGTAGAAGCCTTCAGCCTTCTTCACGTGCTGCTTGAGCGGCTCGGCCTTAGCAAGCCCTTCTCGGGAGTGGGTGGTGGAGCTGCTCACTCTCTGGGGTAGATCCGCCTCCCTGTCACCTTCGGCACATGCGACAACTACCGCACCGAGCTGGTAGACTTCAACATCGCCCGCATCGGTCTCCCTACAACGCCATCCTCCGGTACCCGGCTCTCGCTCAGTTCATGGCGGCGACTCACCCGGCCTACAACCTCATGAAGATGCCAGGAAGCAAGGGCATCCTCACCATCAAGGGGGACACTAAGGAGGCCGTGACCACGCTCAGGCTTGCCTTCAAGACTGCGGTAGCAGCACAGCCCGCCGGCGCCGGTACCCCCGAGGCTAAGGAGGCTGCGCCTACCAAGAAGAAGCGGTTGTTCATCCAAGACAAGGCGGAAACCAAGCAGGTGCCGGTCAATGAGGACGGGTCTTCAGGAGCCACCTTTACCATAGGAGCCGACCTCGACCCGGGACAAGAAGAAGAATTGGTGAGCTTCTTGCGCGCGAACAAGGAGATGTTGCGTGGGAGCCTAATCAGCTGGTAGGGGTCCCGAGGGAGGTGATCCAGCATCATCTGAGGGTATGCCCCAATATACGCCCCGTGAAGCAGCGAGCAAGACGGTAGTCCACTGAGAAGCAAGCCTTCATCATCCAAGAGACTTGCAAGCTGGAGGCGGCGGGTGCCATCTGAGAAGTTCGATATCCCGAATGGCTGGCGAACCCCGTCGTAGTGCCGAAGAAAGGCGGGGAGGAACGGATGTGCGTCGACTTCACCAACCTCAACAAAGCCTGCCCCCAAGATCCATTCCCACTCCCGCGCATCGACCAGATTGTCAACTCCACCGCCGAGTGTGACTTGCTGTGCTTCCTGGACGCGTTCTCAGGTTATCATCAGATCAAGATGGTGGTGGAAGATGTGGAGAAGACAGCCTTCCTGACACCATGTGGGGTGTACTGCTACACCTGCATGCCCTTCGGGCTGCGCAACGCGGGCGCGACCTTTCTGCGGTTGATGCACATCGCCCTGGGGCGGCAGCTCGGGAGAAACACAGAGGCCTACGTCGATGACATAGTGGTAAAGTCTCGCGAGGCGAGGACACTGATTCAAGACTTGGAGGAGACCTTCGAGAGCCTGCGCCAAGTGAACTTGAGGCTTAACCCGGAGAAGTGCGTGTTCGGCGTCCCCTCCGGCAAGCTGCTGGGTTTCCTCGTATCCCACAGAGGGATCGAGGCGAACCCAGAGAAGATCAAGGCCATCGAGGACATGAGCCCACCACAGACCCTCAAAGACATGCAGAAGCTAGTAGGGCGGGTCACCGCGTTAGGGAATTTCATCTCCAAACTGGGAGAGTGCGCCTTGCCCTTCGTCAAGCTCATGAAGAAGAAGGGCCCGTTCGAGTGGACCCCGTAGGCCGACCAGGCCTTCCAAGACCTTAAGAAATACCTCACCAGCCCCCCGGTTATGGTGGCAACACGGCCTCTCGAGCCTCTGGTACTCTACCTTGCCGCCACCCCGTACTCCGCCAGCGCGACGCTGGTGGCGGTGCGGGAGGAGCGCCAAGCCAAGGGCACGCTGCGCCGAGCCGGAGCTGAAGCGGCGCAGGGTCAGGAAGGCGCAATAAAGGCATCAGCGGTGGAAGACCAAGCTCAACAGGGCAACATCGCAGAAGCTCCTGAGGACAGTCAGGTCTCCGGAACCCCTCCACCTCAGGATATGCCCCGATCTCCGCAGGACCCGAGCCTCGACAGTGTGCCAGCCCTCGTCAGGCACCCAGTGTACTTCGTCAGCACCGTACTGCGGGACGCGAGGGCACGCTACCCCATGCCCCAGAAACTCCTGCTCGCACTCCTGGTGGCCTGACGCAAGCTGCGACACTACTTCCAGGGCCACCCCATCAAGGTCGTCTCAGCCTACCCATTGGAGAGGGTACTCAGGAGCCTTAACTCAGCCGGAGGGTCGCTGAGTGGAACATCGAGTTGCCAGCATTCCAGTTGGAGTTCAGCACTACCAGGGTCATCAAGGGGGCCGCGCTCGCTAACTTTGTGGCAGAATGGATGGATGCCCCGACACTTGAGGAAGGAGAAGACCGGTCCACCTCCCCAGGAAGCGAGGCTCCAGACGACTAGGTCATGTATTTCGATGGCGCCTTCGCGCAGCAGGGCACGGGGGCTGGAGCAGTGCTCATATCGCCCACTCAGGACAAGCTCTACTACGTCGTGCAGCTCAGCTTTCAGCACGGCGAGAAGGTCTCCAACAATATCGCAGAATACGAAGGCCTCATAGCTGGCCTGAAGGCTACGGCGGCTCTAGGGGTGAAGCGCCTCACCGTCAGAGGTGACTCGCAACTCCTCGTAAACTTCTCCAACAAGGTGTACGAGCCGAAGGACGAGCATATGGAGGCCTACCTCGCGAAGGTGCATAAGATGGAGAAGCAGTTCTCGGGCCTGGAGCTGCAGCACGTGCCCCGGGGCACCAACAAGGAAGCTGACGACATCGCCAGAGAGCATCGAAGAGGCAGCCGCAGGAGCCCGGTGTCTTTGAGGAGCGGCTCTTCAAGCCATCAGCTACGCCACCTCTTTCAACCATGACTCAGCCTCGGGAGGAGCTCCCACAGCCTCCGGCCACGGGAGCCCCAGCCTGTGGCCCGACCTCAGGAGCTCGGCTGCTCTTGGCGCTCGAGCCCCAGGAGGAATGCTGGACCAAGGAATTCAAGGAGTACCTGACGCAAGGGACGCTGCCGGAGAAGGAAGAGGATGCGGAGCGCGTGGACCAGCAAGCCACGTCATATTGTATCCAAGACGGCGAGTTATACAGGAAACGACCGAACGATGTCACGCTGCAATGCATCTCCAGCGATCAAGGAAGGGAGTTGCTGATTGACATACACGGCAGGGACTGCGTACACCACTCGTCGTCACAGACCCTCGTCGGCAAGGTGTTCCGCAGTGGATTCTACTCGCCTAGAGCACTCAATGACGCCGCCGAGCTGGTGAAGTCCTGCGAAGCTTGCCAATTCCACGCCAAGCAAATCCATCAGCCTGCTCAGGGCCTCCAAACCATCCCGCTCACATGGTCGTTCGCGGTCTGGGGGCTGGACATCCTAGGCCCATTCCCTCGGGCGCCAGGGCGCTACCGCTATCTCTACGTCGCCATCGACAAGTTCACCAAGTGGGCGGAAGTGGAAGCCGTCTGTACCATCCCAGCCGGCTCTGCTATCAAGTTCATCAAGGGCCTCGTGAGCCGCTTCGGGGTCCCCAACTGCATCATCACAGATAATGGCTCGCAGCTTACTAGTAATCTCTTCAAAACCTACTGTGCTAACCTTGGAACGCAGATGTGCTACGCTTCGGTAGCGCACCCCAGGAGCAATGGCCAGGCCGAACGCCCCAACTCGGAGGTCCTGAGGGGCCTCAAGACCAGGACCTTCAAGAAGAAGCTGGAGGCCTGCGGCAGGGGTTGGCACGATGAGCTCCAGTCCGTGCTGTGGTCCATCCGCACCACCGCCACCAAGCCAACGGGCGAGACTCCATTCTTCCTTGTCTACGGAGAAAAAGCAGTCCTCCCTCACGAGGTCAAGCATCGCTCCGCACGGGTCCTGGCGTTCGGCGAAACGCAGCAGGACGCCACGCGGGGGATGGATCTTATGCTTGGGGAGGAACGCCATCGCGAAGCTGCATTAAGGGCGGCAAGGTACCAACAAGTGCTGCGGTGATACCACTGCCGCAACGCCCGCTCGAGGACGCTCGAGGTGGGCGACCTCATCCTGAGGCAGGTCCTCTCTAGGGAAGGGCTGCATAAGTTTTCACCAATGTGGGAGGGCCCGCTCAAGGTCGTCCACATCTCCAGGCCTGGCGCCGTGCGCCTGGAGACACAAGACGGGGTACCTATCCAAAACGCCTGGAACATCCAGCACCTCCGGAAGTTCTACCCATGAAGCAAGGCTCGGAGCCTGTGAAGAAAGGCCCAGAGCCTGTGAAGAAGGCCCGGTGCCTCCGGACACTCTCACGTAATAATGAGTTGGGGTTGTACACGCCCCGGAGTCTCAGGAGCGCCGGCCTCAGGCCCTGGGGCTCCCGCCCATGCCTAGTGGCAGCACTTAGCTCCGCGCTGGTGAGAAGACATGAAGACTAGATTAGGTGCCGGACGCGGATTTTCATTTGATTTCCGTAGATGGCTCGCTTTTCCTTAATCGAAGTTTTCTTTTGGTGTTCCTTGCTGATTCGATTCCCTCGCCTCTTACCGCATTTTCTGACTCTGGTTTGCTCGTGTTCTCTCTCTTGCATACCTCGCGAGGGGGCTAGGCAGGTGCCCTCGCGAGCATATTTCTCCTCTCTGCCTTCTCGCGAGCCACCCTCGTTCGAGCCCAAAAGCTGGCTCACCTCTCCTAGTCCGTGCCCCTCGGGTACCGCGATACAAAGCGCCAGGTCAGGGCCAGGGTGGACGGCAAATCTCCTAATGCACTTACTAACGAGTTTTTGCAGTTCCTGAGCGAATGCAGGCCACCAAGGCAAGATGGACACGAGGAAATCAGCGCCTCGTAAGGAAGATGGCGTCCTGAACGCACCAGGTCAAGTTATCTTTGCGCAAAATAACAACACGGCATGGGAATAACGATCACAGTGCAATAACCAAGGAACCACAGTTTGATACACGCCCCTCTGGGCCCATACTGGTTTCATGTTTTGATGCAGGAAAAAAGAGCAAAACAAAGCGGTGTTGCGGCGATCCGCGGAGGCAGGCCCCTAGCGGCGCTCCGAGCCTAGCCAGACCCTTCCTCGCGCTTCATGGAGGCGCGGCGACGAGATGACCCGCTACCACCTTCGAAGCAGGCGCGGCGGCTGGTCGTAGCCACCACAGCTGGAGCTATAACCGGAGGAAGAGCCGCCGTAGCTGGAAGAGACACGGTCGCCACCGAGGGCAGGCTCGCCCTCATCCTCGTCACGACCGTCACCAAGGCCGAGCACCTCCTCACCGTCGATCGTCTCGGGGCAGCACCCGGCGCGGCGACCATCTTCCCGAAACACCCTCACATAGAGGGTCCATCCACCATCATACTTGAAGTGGAGGGTGCACCGCCTGCCCAGGCCGCGCGCACGGGCGAACGTCTGCCAGCCGCGGGCCAGGGCTATGTTGCCCGTGGTGGAAGTCTTGACCGTGACCCAAGAGGCCTTGCTACAGGAACCATCCACCTGCAACCAGAGTCCTGCTGGACCAGGGGCCGGCAGTTCGTCCGACCAGACGACGAACTCCGGCGACACCTCTTCTGAATGGAAGCATGGACGGGGAGGCTGCGCCACCATAGCACGCCTCCCCTCCTCAACTGGACCGCCATGACTAGGACGCCCCCCCCCCCGTGTGCCGCGGCGCCGCCTCGACAGTGGGCCACGGCGGGGGACGTGGCGTGCTTGCGCGGACGGTCGTGTCCGCGCTTGGGCGCCGGGGAGCCGGGTCCTTCGCGAGGGGCCTTTCCCTTCTCGGCGGCGGAGAACTTCCTTCGTAGCGCCATTGGTGGCACTGCAAGCAATGGAGCGAGGAAGAAGAAGCATGCAAGCGAGGAAGAGATGGGCGACGGGGGCTCCGCCCCCTCCCAATTTATAGCAAGAGAAGGCCAACCGGCGCCTCCCACGATCGCAGGTAATGATGGTTTTCCTTGAATGTCGCAGGGACTTGTCAAGTCAAGCAGTTGCCGAGGCAGCCTGGGGAAGCGGAGACGCCCACGTCTAATCAACCACCACGCGTTAACCGAGGCCGCAGGCTTTTGGGGCCCGCGGTGCTCCGTACTTGACCCTTGGCTTTGCCGCGAAGCCAAGCCCGAGCGCACCTTGGGCCCGCGGGCTACTGTCGGCGCTCTGGGAACGGGGGTCCCCAGACTTGCCTGCCTGCGGCCCACGGCGTGGCTAAGCCAGCAGGCCGTATGGCCCATATTCATCAACAAGGCATCCAAGACCCTCGCGAGGGGCCAAGCCTCGCGAGGCGGACAACGCGAGACCTCCTCAGGAATGGCCTAGTCAGGCAGGCTCACGAGGAGCAGAGATATCAAGGCGGGGCGAACATCACGAGGCTCTCGTGACGTGAGCCGTGACGATCGGCGCCAGGCGGGCGCCAGGGCGCGCAGCGTCCTTGTTTCCTCTTTGGTGCTAAGGAAGCGAGCACAGGCGAGGAGGACCAAGGCATCAGGTAAAGGTTGCTATATCGGTGCAACGAGACTAAGACCAGAAGGACGGCAAGACGGAGGTCATCGTGGAGCCCAAGACGGCGTCACCACCAGAGCCTTTTGCAGGCGAAGACCGCTTTTGTGAGGATAGCTTGTACTAGCTGCCCCCCTTTAAATTTGCCCGTCGTTGTTAGCTCCGTTCCCGCTCAAAATTTGGGAAGAGGACCAGGGCCTATATAAGTAGAGCTAGGCACCACCGATCGGGCATCGAGCAGTTCACCCAGCTCTCACCCGCTAAGTCACCAAGCACAAGAACACCTCAACCTCAGGAGGCTGTTCTTCCCACTGTACTATTCATCATCAGCCCAAGAGGCAATCCACCACCACCACACCGGAGTAGGGTATTACACCACAACGATGGCCTGAACCAGTATAAATATCGTGTCCCTTTGTGTTGTGAGTTCATCGAGTTCGTCCACGAGATCTTAGCGAGCTAGGGCGTAGATCGGTAGGAGGGAAAGACTTCACGCGCACCCTAGTGTTCGAACCTTAAGGGTTTGCCGGAACCCCACATCCGACAAACGCCTCCTCACGAGCCTTAATGCTCGCCTATTACCAAGGGATCGCTAACAACACGTTTGGATTACCCACGCCCATATTGATGAGGATCCCGTGATAAGGGGACATGATCTCTGCTTTGACTAGACGTGCCAATGGAAACCGCATCTCGAAACACGGAGCGGGAGGCTAAAAACGGTTCGAAATAATGACCGGGCGGAGACGTGGCGTCTCACTACAAAAGTTGTCAGTAGACGGGACTTGTTAAATATTATACTCTTTGCGGAGTTTGTTTTGCAGAGCCGGACACGTTCTCTGTGTTCGGGGACTACTTTGAAATATTTGGAGGAGGAACCCGCCTTGCAATGCCGAAGACAATCTGCGCGCCGGGCACATCGTCATTGAAGCCTGGTTCAGGGGCTACTGAGGGAGTCCTGGATTAAGGGTCCCTAGGACGTCTGGGCTATGTGACGTGGGCCGGACTAATGGGCCATGAAGATACAAGACAGAAGACTTCCTCCCGTGTCCGGATGGGACTCTCCTTTGCGTGGATGGCAAGCTTAGCGTTCGGATATGAAGATTCTTTCCTCTGCGAACCTGTCGGAGACCCCGATTCCAAATCACATCGATCTAGCCGGTAACACCTCATATCACTTTGCGGCCTCACGCACGGTATTCCCACGGGTGTCGCCTTACCATGGCCCGGGACCGTTTGCGCCTTTTGGCTCACGTATATGATAGTGTCGCTAGCATCCATATGACAGAGAACCCGGGCCGACATGGCTAGTCGTGAACCCAAAGCGGCACTAACGTATGGGGACAGGCATACATGAATCAACATCGAACGTGTCGGTCAGCAGCGTGCGAATCCGGGCTGTAGCACTGGGCTAACAGGACTCCGGGAACCCGGGCTGTAGCAGGCTAGGCAGGACTCCGGATGTCACCGCGTGACATTTCCCCGAAGGGACAGACACAGGAACGATATGAAACACATGCCGGCCAGTCAAGTGTCCAGAGCAGTAGTTTTGGGCTAGCAGGACTCCGGTGAACCGGGCTGTAGCGGACTACTATGGCTCAAGGAGGCACTAGACTACATTTCCCCATAAGAGAGGCTGCTAAGGATAGACAACTAGATTGTCGGATCCCACACATACCAAGCATTTCAATCATACACACAATATGCTCGATATGTGCAAATACAACATGGCATCACAACAAGACTCTACGACTCAGAGTATTTATTCATTAGGCTCCGAAGAGCCAGATATTACAAACATGGGTCTCATGACCCAACATTCAGAGCATACAAGTCAAAGCACATGCGGAAGCTTAACATGTCTGAGTACAGACATCTATAAATGAAAAAGGCTGACAAGCCTGACTATCTACCAGATCCTGCCGAGGGCACAAGATCGTAGCTGAGGTAACAAGCTAAACGTCGAAGTCCACACGGAACTACTAGCGAGACTGACGTCTCTCTGCAAAACATAAAATAGGCAAACGTGAGTACAAATGTACCCAGCAAGACTTACATCAGAACTAGCTACATATGCATCGGTATCAACAAAGGGGGGTGGTGGAGTTTAACTGCAGCAAGCCAGCTTTGACTCGGTGGCTATCCTAACTACGACTGCAAGCAACTCTTTTGAGGTGGCGCACACGAGTCCACATATTCACCATATCAATACACCACTATGGATCTGCTCCCGTCTCCCTACGAGAACACCATCCATAGCACTCACGCTTATCTTGCGCATTTTAGAGTATCCACTTTCACTTGTCTATGAACTGTACAGGCAACCCAGAAGTCCTTTACCGTGGACACGGCTATTCGAATAGATCATATTAACCCTGCAGGGGTGTACTTCGTCACACACGCTCTCGCCACTTACCACCATGTACACGTCGTGTACCTCGGCAACCTTCAAGCGGAAGCCTGGCGAGGGAGTCGGCCACGACCTGACTAACCACAGAAGTCTCTAGTCTAGGTTTATCGCCTATTCGGGTTCCATCCGCAAGGAGATCCGGCCGGGGTGTCGCTCACGGCCCCAAACGATGTGTGCAGGGTTCCCGAGCCCACCATCCGGGTGCCACTCGGTACACCAGGCCACGTGTGCCTAGTCTGTCCCAAGCCCACCTGTACCGGGTGCCACTTGGTAGACTACTAACACTACCTACAAACACCAGAGACTAGTTGCAACTCCTGGACAGAGATCAGGTTGATTAATAAGTCGAGAGAGCTTGGAGCGCCCGGAGCCCAATGTGTGGTAGTAACTGTTCATGGATCACAAACACAGAACTCAGTTCCCGAGGACGGTTTCAATGAGACAACCCACCATGTACTCCTACATGGCCTCTCACCGCTACCTTTACCAAATCGTGTTCACACACTTAGCTCTCAACAGTAGGACATGTTCACCATATTCCAATTCATTCCCGATGAATCAGACCTGACACAACTCTAAGCAATAGCATGCATGACAAACAAGCATGAATGAGTAGGCACATCAGGGCTCAAACCACTCCTACTCATGCTAGTGGGTTTCATCTATTTACTGTGGCAATGACAGGTCATGCAGAGGAAAGGGGTTCAACTACCGCAGCATGTAACAGTTGAAACGTTGTTGTCCTAATGCAGTAAAAGAGAGCAGGAGCGAGAGAGTGGGATTGTATCGGAATGAACAAGGGGGTTTTGCTTGCCTGGCACTTCTGAAGATAGCATTGAGTCTTCATTAGTGTCAACGATCACAACGCCGGAACATCGTCTACCGAGAGGGGACAGATACCGGCAAACAGAGAAGAACACGATCAATGCAATGCACAATATGATGCATGCTATGACATGGCAATATGTTGTGGTTTGGGCTAATGCAACTAGCAGCAAGTTAAATGGAGTTGGCTTGAATCAAAGATTCAAATTCAAACTCCATATGTGGAAATTCAAATGCCATTTACATGAATTGTCCAAAACAGTAGTCATAAGTTGTTCTAACATGCATGGAAATGGTACAGATGGATAGATTGGATTTTTCTGATCATTTTTCATATATAAATGTTTTCCATCTGAGTTATAGATTATTTTCTATGATTTTTAGAAGTTTATAGGATTTTCTGGAATTTCCTGAATTATTTTAAATCCAGAAAAGGATTAATTGTGCCAGCACTGCGTCATGCCTGTGTCAGCAGTCAACTGGGTTGACCCAGGTCAAACCTGACGTGTGGGGGCCACACTTCAGCGGCACAGGGCTAATCCCGGTCAAACCCAGCGCTGACTGAGGTTTGACCAGGCCTGGGGCCCACTGTCAGTGGTTGTGGGCGGTTTAAGCAGCAGGGTTAGCGCCTAATGACGGTGCCACGTCATCGGTCGCCGGAGCCTTGCCGGCGGCGACCAAAACGACGGCGGCT
>NC_057808.1:77411262-77421683 GCF_018294505.1 Triticum aestivum | reverse complement strand
GGAGCAGCGCCGGCGGCGAGCAAGGCGGCGGCCGGAGTTCGGACGGGGCTGGGTTCGGCGCTACGGTGCACGGGAGGAGGAGCTGGTGGTGTCTACGGGCTCCTGGTGCTGCGTTGAGCACAGCGGTGAGCTTGGCTTCGAGCCACTGTGGCTCTAGCCACGTCGGCGACGAGGCACGGCGGCGGTGAGGTCTCGGTCTCGACGGAAACGAAGGCTACGCTGAGCTAATGGACATGGGAGAAGGGGGAATCGGTAGAGGAGCTCACGGCGAGTGCAGAGGTGGCCTCGGCGTGCCCGGGGAAGCACCGGAGCGAGCGGGGCGGCAAGAGGGATCTCCGGCGGTCCGAGGTTGAAGACGGCGACAGGGCGGTGCTGCGGTGCGTCCCGGCTTGCTTAACTTGGCGGAGAGGTCGGGGCCAATGTGGCGGAGCTCCTGGGCTGGTCGGGGAAGCAAGGGGGAGGCGGTGGACACGGCAACGACGAGCGGCGTCGACGAGCTCTGCTCGGTTGTCGCGGGAGAGAGACAAGGGAGGGGATGAGCATGGAGGGAGGAGTGAGAGGGGCCCGGGGTGGCGCGTGGCGTCGTCCAGACGCGTCGGGGAAGCGGCAGGCAGGCAGGGAGGAGCTGGCCTCCTCGGCCGCGCGCGTGCGAGCACGCAGCTGCTCCTACTGGCAGGAGGAAGGCGACAGGAGGCGCCAGGTGGGCTGGGCCAGCTGGGCTGCGACAGGTGAGGCCAGGTAGGTTTCCTTTCTCTCTCTTTTTTATTTGTTTCTGTTTTCTAATATTCTGTAGTCTTTAGGGCTTTATTAAAAATACTTAGACACTTCCAAAAATCATGAAACTACTCATGATCACTGTTGGGAGTATATCCTACAGTAAACATTTTAGTTTATGATTATTTGAGCATTTAAAATATTTAATAGCGTTTAAATGCCCAAATGCAAATAGAGTATGATTTAATCCAGATCCCAAATATGTCATGGAAAAATGTGCATCACCTCTGGTTACTGTTTCCAGCAATTTCCAAGAATGATGAACATTTTTGAAAGCCATTTGGATTTACTGGAAATATTTTGGTTGAACCTAGTGAATTTCCTTTAATGCTAGGGTTTAGGCAATCCCCATTTCAAGTTTCTTTCAAAGTTTAAACATGATGCACACATGAAGTTAGCCTAGAGCAAACCAGAACTAGGGATGTGACAGAACCGACTCTATACAACCCTAGGCCCTCTGGTGTCTATATAAACCGGAGGGTTTAGTCCGTAGAGGCAATCACAATCATACATGCTAGACATCTAGGGTTCAGCCATTACGATCTCGTGGTAGATCAACTGTTGTAATCCTCATATTCATCAAGATCAATCAAGGGGGAAGTAGGGTATTACCTCCATCAAGAGGGCCCGAACCTGGGTAAACATCGTGTTCCCCGTCTCCTGTTACCATCGACCTTAGACGCACAGCTCGGGATCCCGTACCCGAGATCCACCGGTTTTGATACCGACACTCGTCGGCGTTGGAAACGCTTGCTTTGAACCAGAAGTGATTCTCTGGGAAGGGCCAGCTACTGTCAATCTTGAGACCAACGCGGGACTGATCATCCAGGCTGAAGCGGCCTATGTCAGGACCCATATTGGGACGGTAGGGAAGCATAGCAATGTCCAAGGTATAGATACAGTTGCTTCTCATAAATGGTAGTAACGTTGTGTCAACAGCAGCTGGATCCCCCTCCACCATCATTGGATAGTTTCGTCCAAGGAAGAGCGAGTTTCCTCGAAGAATTTTAATACTGAACCAGGGAGAAGGTGTTGGCGCTAGTACACCAGTATCCATCCCGAATACCCTACAACGGGTGTTGGAATAGGTCCGGAGAGTGCGACCATGCGAGACAACACCTGCTTCCTTAGTAACATCAGTAGTGCCCTTTATACAGACAAGAAGAAGAGGTGATCCATCGAACTAAGTTGCCAGGCGCCACTGAGTATATGGGTCCAGCTCGTCCTCATGCTCGTGATCATCAGCATCGTCATCTCCCCCTTGGTTATAAAAAATTAAAAGTATAGGTGGTGGAATGTTCACAGGACCTTGGAAACACAAGAAGGTTAATTAATTAGTAAAGGGAAACTAGCTAACCCGCATGCATGTGGATGAAACAATTATAATTACGGTGGAAGACAAACGTACCGAAAGCATGATGATTCCATGCAAAAACAGTGCCATGAGTGGTGGCAGCAAACACAAGACCCTCGTATTGAATTGCATCACAGTGCTCATCCGTGTACAGAAATTGATTTTTGAGCAATATCCATCGAGGCATGGAAGTAAGGAAGGAAACAAGCTTGCCGAAGATAGCAATAACTTCATAGTTCGAGTAATCCCAAGAATGGCGGGGTGTCGGTGTCAAAACCGGCGGATCTCGGGTAGGGGGTCCCGAACTGTGCGTCTAAGCTCGATGGTAACAGGAGACGGGGGACACAATGTTTACCCAGGTTCGGGCCCTCTCTGTGGAGGCAATACCCTACTTCCTGCTTGATTGATCTTGATGAATATGAGTATTACAAGAGTTGATCTACCCGGAGATCGTAATGGCTAAACCCTAAAAGTCTAGCCTATATGACTATGGTCATGAGTATATCCCCTCCGGACTAAGTCCTCCGGTTTATAGACACCGGGAGGATTTAAGGTTACACAAGGTCGGTTACAGATAAAGGAATCTACATATTTGATCGCCAAGCTTGCCTTCCACGCCAAGGAGAGTCCCATCTGGACATGGGTAGACTCTTCGGTCTTTGTATCTTCACGGCCCATTAGTCCGGCCCATGGCTAATAGGCCGGACGCCCGAGGACCCCTTAGTCCAGGACTCCCTCAGTAGCCCCTGAACTTGGCTTCAAGGACGAGGAGTCTGGCGCGCAGTTTTGTCTTCGGCATTGCAAGGCGGGTTCCCCTTTTCGAATACTATACAATGGTCTTCGGACGTGACAAACGAGTCTGGCTCTACAACATGAGTTTCGTATATTTCCACAGAGAGCATAATAATTTATAAGTCCAATCCACTGACAACTGCTCATAGCGTGACGCCATGTCACCACCTGGTCATTATTTTGAACCGTTTGTTGGCCTGCCGCCCCGCGTTTTGAGGCGCGGCTTTATTGGCACGTCTTATCCAAGCGGATATCATGTCCCCTTATTAAGGGATTCTTATCAACACGGACGTGGGTAACCCAACCGTCTCTTGGGTACAATTCCCTGGGAATAGGCAAGTTTTAAGGCCCAGGAAGAGGCGTTCGATATTCACAGCCTTTATAAAGGGGTGCAGACCCGTCTCTCTCTTCCACGCTTGCTTCTTCCTCAGCCTTCGCTACCTCAAGTTCTAACACCCAAGTTTCGATCGCCACAAGCCTGAGTCATGTCCGGATCTAGCCTTCAAGGCCGGTGGGTGGCTTATTCTATTATAGAGGAGGATATTGCGAAGCTTAGTGCGCCAAGATATCTGACCGCAGAAATCCTCCATTGGCTCCCTGCTGAAGGGCAGGTTATCCCTACCCCAGATCCGGCGAGAGGGTCGTGTTTGTCTCCCACTTCCTCCGAGGGTTAGGATTTTCCCTTAATCCCTTTGTCCGTGGGCTCATGTTCTATTACGGACTGGATTTTCATGATCTGCCCCCGAACTCTGTTCTTCTCATCTCGGCGTTTATCGTCACATGTGTGGAATTTCCGTCGGATCCCTCCACACTTCGGCTTGTGTCTCAAGACCTTCAATGTGAAGCCGCAGGTGATAGAGGGGAAGCAGGCGGAGTGCGGTGGTGCCACAGTGAGCAAGCTTAATAGTGCTCTTTGGCTAACAGGATCCTTCAGAGAATCTTCCGACTTATGGCAGCGGGAGTGGTTCTATATCACCGAGCCCCGTGGTTCCAAGTGGGCGGCTGCGCCTGCGTTTCGATCCAGCCCTCCGATTCAGCTCGCATCATGGATTAATAAGGGATTGGACTGGGGATCAGTTGATGAGGTGCAGACTCTGCAGAGCCGCATCCGGAGCCTCCTTGAGAAGGACATCGATCTCATCAACGTTATTCAGGTAATGCTGGTTCGTCGGACCCTGATGTGCCAGAGACGGGCCTCTCCGTATGTGGGTGTTTAATCTAGAAGGGCCACGGACTCTTCAACACTTCTTCGGCACTACGCACAAAGGAATGTGGAAATTATTTTTGGGACACAAAAATAGTGGTCGGATACCACCGAAGACATCGGCCTTGACTGCAACCATCCGGATACCGCGGTAAGAACTCGACCTCCGAACACCTTTCAGTCAGGTATCCTATAATAAGATACTGAGCAACCCATCTCTTTCCAGGGCTGGATAAAGAAAGCAGAACAAATTAGGTGTCGAGCCCCCCTTCTCGAAGACTCAGCGGACCCCGTGCTAACAAGGATGCTGGCCCCGGCACCGTACCAGGTGCCTGTGAAGGAGGGCAAGGCGGAGAGCGGGAAGACCAGAGGTGGCCTTCATTCCGAAGGTAAAATAGAAACCGAGTCCAGAGAAATCGAAGTTTCCTTGCCCGAAGACAAAGGTGAAGGAGAAGCAATCATCCATTCTCCCCATAGCAAGAAAAGGGTCGCCTCCGAAGGTTGGGAGGAAAAGGACCCCAAGAGAGGCAGGACGCCATCGTCGGGCGGCTCGAGATTGGAAGGCGACACCGTCGCACAGCTCCGTCGTGACGACAAGCCTTCGACCAAATCGTAAGTGAACCAGGGTGCCTTAAGCACATCCAGTTCCTTTCCTGTTACCGAAGTAACATGTAATATATATCTTCGCAGTTCGGCGCACAGTTTTCCTCAACAATCCTCTTCCTCGGGAGATCTTCTCCCGGAGATGATGGAAAGCGAGACGCCTCCCCCGGCCTCCTCGCCCAATAAGGCGGATGACTTCGAAGTGTCGTCCTGGAGGGTTTCTCCCGATCAACAAGCAGCGCGAGAGATGAAGAAGACATTACCCAAAGGTGGAACCCCGATCGCCCGGGGTTCGGGGGCCAACAATGAAGGCCCCGGATTATCTGATTTATAGCCGGAGATGATTCTGGAGATGAGTAAACGGATTCCATCAAAGGAAGGGCGTGCTCCTGTAGCGGCTTCCGAAGATCTGATAGCGCCGGATATGTTGAGGGGTATGCTGCAACAATTATATGTCTTAGAGGAACGGTGTACCTTGATGGGTACGGTGGTTGAGATGATTCTGTCCACGAAGAGCGGATTGAATGAAGCCTTCGTGAGCCTGCTAAGAGGCTTCGAGGTTTGTGATGTAATATTTTCAACTGTATTTTATTCGCAAAATGCACCTGTGTATAGATAGTAGCCCCTGAGACTAGGGTTGGCTTCCCATGGGAGGCGATCAGAGGATCAAAAAAGATATGCTCAGGGAATAATCTGGTTAATTGGAACACAGGTTGTTTCTCCCCTAACGACTGCCCAAACTACAAAAGTTGCCGAGCTACAGCGGAAGCTTGATGTGGCAGGGGATGACATTGCGTTAATCAATAGGCGTCTTGACGAGTCACAAGGTATGTATTTGGAGCAGTCATTACACATACGTGTTTGTAATATAAGCATGACGCTGAAAATTGTATACTGGGATATGCATGGCTGCAGATGGTGCCGCCGCATTTGAGATTCTTCGGGCAGAGCTAGCCCGGGCCAAGGAGTAGGCCCGATTTAGTAATGCGGCTGCCGAAAAGGCATCGGCCGAGTTAAAGACCGAACAGGCTGCCATGAAGAACGTCATAATCCGGCTGTGGCCGACCGAGCCTATTCCGAGTAGCTACTTCGGTTTGGTGCGGCGGCTTGCTGACGCGGTGCCGCGCATCGACGCTGTTAAGCGGTCAGCGTGCTTTCAGGGTGCACGGATGTCCTTTGCCCGTGTCAAGACATACTGGGAAAGATGAAGGCCATCGATGTTGCAGCGAAGAGTCCACCCAAGGGCAAGGACCATCACGCAGCAGAGCATTATTTCGAGGATGTCTTAGATGCTGCCCGCTTGATAGAGGGCCAGTGTTCGAAAGGCATAATATTCGAGTGAGGTGTATGGGAATTGTAAAAGACAATTTTATAATCAGTCTTATTTTATGTAGTTTCACCAAAAACTTTTGTTCCTCCTGTGTGGCCGTTTGTGTATTAATCTGAAAGTTTTCTAGTCGTCGGCTTCAGCCCCCTCGTATAAAGTACGGGGGTGTTCAGAAAAGCATTTGATCACTCTTAACCCAACGTCTTGGTCCATCAAGGAGGTGTCAATGCGGTGAACTAGGCAATCGGACTATAGGGCGTTAACACTTTCACTTAGCCATAGGAGTTTTATGGGGGGCTACGATATAGCCCCTGGTATGTACATGGCTTACTCCGATATGATGCGTTACATATATGACCTGAAGAAAAAGGTCCTTCATATAATACGGAGGGAATCGTGAAAGATTCCTATAATTCATCGAGTGGTTGACCAGCTCTCCCGGCATCATGATAGTCAGTTTTTGGCTTTCTCTACTGAGGTGCTTGACCAGATGAACCAGACGCACAATCGTAGTAGTTCTCCCTTTACTACCCTAGCCGATAGAGCGGAACGTAAGGTAGCAAGCACAGGAGCCGGGCAACCCAACTATTGACCCAAGACATGATTCGGAGCTGATGCATATAAGGCCAAACTCGTGATGCCAAAGTATGCTATAAAGCTGTTCGGACTTGTCGGCAACTCATTTGTTCCCATACCGAGCCCCTGGCAAGTTATGCCGAGGTGTATGTGTGAAACAAGCACAGGAGCCAAATTCGGTTCCGTTAGAAAAAAGCGAATGCTGGATGCGTATTATGTTTACTGGTACCTGAGTGATATGCCTATTGTTATTTTATAGATAACAAAGTCGCAACCCCGTCTATTTGACATGCCAGGGGTCGAAGGTGGAGGAAAAATGCACTTTACAAGCTCTAACTAGAGAGTGCGGTCTACAAAAAGTTATTTTGGACCTCCTGTCACACGTCTGCGCCGCCTATCCTCGGTGAGGGGACTCCTTGAAGGGGATAGCCTTTGGGTGAGTATAAGGACCCGAATTCTGATAGAGTCCATGAGATGACCAGCCTTTACGTCACCTGTGGTAAAGAATAATGAAAAAGAAAAGTAGTTAGAAAAGAAACAGAAGTTATGGGAGTACTTGCCGGCTTGTCCGTATTGTGCTTCCGCCGATGCCCAGGGAATCTTAAGTGCATAGTTATGCACGCGCGGTACAGATTTCGCAGGTATGTGAGGTGGACGGCGGAAGCCAAACTGCTAGTCCCGCTCCGGAATTGGTCGATCCTGTTGAACGGAGACCGGTGGCTTAATGGCCGACGAGGTATGCGGTTTAATAAGACCGCTTTGTACTTCGGCAAAGGTTGCCGTAGTATGATCCTCAGTCCGGAAGGAGTGCTTCTCATGCTCCCTTGTAGAGTTGTGTGTCATGTATACCATGTTCACTATTTTTACTTTGGGGGGAAATTGCTTCTGACCCCCGGTATTTGGTTGGTGAGTCTCTTCGTCGTCGCTATCGCTGGGCGGCCTCCTCCCACTACAAAAAAAGACACATCCGTGACATTTTGGGCCGAACGAATTTTTTTTCTGTCATACTTATGACACTTCTATGACAATAATTGTGACAAAACCCGGTATCATCATAGATGTGGTGGGGGTCCTACTTCTATGACAAAAAATCATGACAGAAAATGTGCTTTTCGTCCTAGGCGGGCTGGAGACGCAGCTGCATGATATTCTTTGGGCGGTCCATGACAGAAAAAACGGTGGTAGAAGCGAGGGCGAGGAAAATATCGGGGTGCTCCCGGTTACGGTGGGTGGTCGGGGCCGAGCGATCCGCGTTTCTCTCATACACGCACGCGCGTGGGTGCGAGGCGTTGGGCTCTAACTGAACCCGAGTGATTGCACTGCAGGCTACGCGTTACTGAACCCGAGCGATCGATCGATGGCTGTTAACTGAACCCGATCGAGTGATTCCTTCGCTACTGCAGCTAACTGAAGCCGATCGATGTTGCCTCAGGATGAATAGTGAGCATTACTTGGGGGGGTTTGGATGAACAGTTCCTGGTGGGGTGGATGAACAGGACCCCGTGGTGTTCCCTCTAGATGAACAGTGAGCGTTGCTGGGGGGGTTTGGATGAACAGTTCCCGATGGGAGTGGATGAACAGGACCCTGTCGTGTTGCCTCGGATGAACAGGACCCCGATCCATCAAGCCGGTTGGGGGCTAGATGAACAGGACCCCGTGGAGGGCAGGATGAATAGGACCACCCCCGTGGAGGGCTGGATGAACAGTAGACGGTGGAGGGTTGGATGAACAGTATCCCGTGGAGGGGTGATTGAACAGGAGCCCGTGGAGAGGGCTGGTTGAACAGTAGCTGGTGGAGTAGCGCGCGGTGGAGGCTGGATGAACAGGAGCCCGTGGATGAACAGTCGTAGGTGGAGGCTGGAAGAGGTCGACGGTGGAGATGAACAGTATCCCGTGGAGTCCCGTTTTGCGGTACGCCACACCCCTCCCGATGAACAGGACCCCCATTTCGACCATAGCGCTCCAACACAAGTCCGTTTCCTCCGTTTTGTGGTACGCCACACCCATCCCGATCAACAGGACCCGCGTTTCGACCGTAGGAGGTCCGTTTCCTCCATTTTGCGGTACGCCAGACCCCTCCTGATGAACAGGATCCCGTTTCGACCGTGGCCGGTCGAACACAAGGCCTTTTCCTCCGTTCTGCGGTACGCCAGGCCTCGTTTCCATCGTCTGTTCCGTCCAAGCCCTCCCGATGAACATGACGACGCATTCCGTTCCGACCCAGCCGGTTGGCTCCCCATGAACACGACGATGATGTTGTTTCTTCGTTCCGACCCAGCCATCTACACGAGCCCTGGCCGTACGTATGCACAAGTAGGCATTCGAGACCCTGCCCGTATGTACGTACGTGGCCGTCTTTTCTTTCTTGCACACTGGCCGCTATACGTACGTGTACATGCTACGTGCGCACCTCTACTACGACACGTGCGCATCTCTACATCGACCAGTATGTATGTACACGTTCGCTGTAGCGACCAGACCTCAAATGGCCTGTGCTGCTGTGCACCAGTGTCATCCCTGGATCAGTAATGCTGACACGCACAGTACAAATGGAGGATTTATAACAGAGTAGCAATCACACACTTATTACATCGAATATCTCCAAAGAGATTAAGTATGATATACATGGCTTAAGGCCATCTAATAACGATAACAACGGAAGACATGGAAGATAAGTGAGTCCATCAACTCCAGCGGCATCACTGAGTATAAGACCACGACCTAAAGCACCTTACTCATCGTCTGAAAAGTCTGCAACATGAAACGTTGCAGCCCGAAAACGGGTCAGCACATAGAATATGCTGGCAATGTAACACATAGAGAACAATGAACAATGATAATGCTATACTATATGCATATATGGCTGGTGGAAGGCTCTATGGTTACAGTTTTGCGAAAAGCCAATTTTTATCCTACTTCAAAAGGAATAAGTTTTGTTTAACTATCATGGTGGTTGAAACATTGAGAAGGTACCTCTAACTCAATCCCAATTAAGTAATATCATTAACCCAACAAAATTAATTATAAGTATCACGGTGATGAGATTCAAATGATAATCCAGGTACTAGATACTCAAGTTGTCCATAACCGGGGACACGGCTAATCATGATCAGTTTGTACACTCTGCAGAGGTTTGTGCACTTTTCCCCAGAAGACTCGATCGCCTCCGCTTGATTCTCGCACTGCATGATGTTTGAGAAACGGATGACCGAGACACAGTCTTTCAGAAACAATCACTCTTTACTCTGGATGGACCGGTACACCTACTTTCCCCTACATCTGCTAGTCCACCTCTTCAAGAGATCAGGTAACCTACTCAGCTATGCTAGAGCCCATAATAGCTTGTGGCTGCACACGGAAGTTTCTAGCATGAATAATCTTATGATCCCTTTGAGCCTGGGTGGCGGACCTTATACATACAGACAACACTGGGTTCTCCAGGTGCCTCAATCCACCCAGATGTGAGTTTTAGTTGCCACCTTAAGTTGAACCATTATTACAATCTCACATCTGTCATGAATATCACTCAAACCCAATCCACGTCTACGAGCATAGCATGGCAATAATAAAAGCAACGTAGAAGTAACTCCCAAGGGTTTGATAAGAAAAACAGGTAATAGGTACTACCTCAACTACTTCCCAATACCCTCAGTTTAATTAGATCCTAGTCATGCAATGTTTGAGGAATAGATCTAATGCAATAAAACTGGGTATGAACGGAATATGATCAAAGTGTTACTTGCCTTGCTGATGATCCGCAAAACCTAACGAGTCGAAGTAACAAGCGGCAC
>NC_057808.1:77392621-77410796 GCF_018294505.1 Triticum aestivum | reverse complement strand
GGCGGCGGCGGCGGGCGAGATGTGGGCGGGCGGCGGCGGCGATGTCGGCGGCGGCGGCGGGGTGAGGAGAGAAGAGAGGGGGGTATTAAAGGAGGGGGGGCGGCGGCAACTTGGGGACGGGGTCGGCCGGCGGTGTCGTGCGGCGGCCGGACTCGGGCGGCGAGGTCCCGTGCGGGAGGAGGAGAGGCCGCGGGCGGGCCGTCGGCTGGGCCGTTGGCCCAGTCGGCGCGGTCGTTTTTTTTAAAGTTCCGCGGAAAATATTGCGTAGAAAAATAAATAAGAATCAGAAAAATACGAAATAAATTTTGCCCGTCTAGTTAGAAAATCTAGAATAGGGTGAACATTTTTTTAAAATCAAAAATAAATATTTTTAAAACATGCAATATTTTAATGCAATAAAAATTGCAAATAAAATCCAAATAAATTCCAAATAATGATTTTAACATTTTTCCTCCAGTATTTCAAATGTTTTGGAGAAGTCATATTTTCTCCTCTCATTTATTTAAAATGAAATATTTTTCCGGGGAGAAAAATAATTAAAACCACAATCCTCGTTGAAAAAAATTAATTAAAAAAATAATTCGGAAAATCCCCAACTCTCTCCGAGGGTCCTTGAGTTGCTTAGGATTTATCGAGGATTTGTCAAAATGCAATGAAAACATGACATGCAATGATGATCTATGTATAACATTCCAAATTGGAAATTTGGGATGTTACAAACCTACCCCCCTTAAGATGAATCTCGCCCTCGAGATTCGGGTTGGCTAGAAAACAGGTGGGAGTGGTTTTTCCGTAGATCTTCCTCTCGCTCCCAGGTGGCTTCATCCTCCGTGTGGTGACTCCACTGGACTTTGCAAAACTTGATAACCTTGCTGCGGGTAACTCGGCTGGCATACTCGAGAATCTTAACTGGTTTCTCCTCATAAGTCAAATCACTTTCCAATTGAATCGCTTCTAGTGGCACAGTATCTCTTAGTGGTATCTCAGCCATCTCCGCGTGGCACTTCTTCAACTGCGAAACATGAAATACATCATGTACACCAGACAATCCTTCGGGCAATTCCAGCTTGTAGGCAACTTCTCCCATACGTTCCAACACTTTGTATGGTCCGATAAAACGAGGCGCTAACTTTCCTTTAACTCCAAAGCGCTTCACTCCTCGAAGTGGCGATACTCGAAGATACACTCTGTCTCTGACTTCGTGAACTGTCTCCTTGCGTTTAGAATCAGCATAACTCTTCTGCCTAGACTGGGCTACCTTGAGCCTATCGCGAATCAACCTTACTTTCTATTCAGACTCCTTAATCAAATCTGGTCCAAACAACTGACGGTCTCCAACTTCGTCCCACAACAACTGTGTTCTACACCTCCTTCCGTACAAAGCTTCGAAAGGGGCCATCTTCAAACTGGTTTGGTAACTGTTGTTATACGAAAATTCTGCATATGGCAAATTGTCGTCCCAACTAGATCCATAATCTAGTGCACATGCTCTCAACATTTTCTCCAAAATCTGGTTGACTCTCTCGGTCTGTCCATCTGTCTGCGGGTGAAATGCTGTACTAAATTCCAGCCTGGTTCCCAATGTTTCATGTAATTGCTTCCAAAACTTCGAGGTAAATTGGGTTCCCCTGTCTGATACAATGGTCCTCGGAACTCCATGCAAACATACGATCCTGGTCATGTATATCTTTGCCAACTTAGCACTGGTGTAAATGGTCTTCACTGGAATGAAATGAGACACTTTCGTCAAACGGTCGACTACAACCCATATCGAGTCATAGCCTGAACGAGTCCTGGGTAATCCCGTGATAAAATCCATGCCTATTTTATCCCACTTCCATTCAGGTATTGGCAATGGCTGTAGCAATCCTGCTGGCTTCTGATGATCTGCCTTCACTCTCTGACATACATCACAAACTGCTACATACTCCGCAATATCCTTCTTCATTCCGGTCCACCAGAAAGTATTCTTCAAATCCAAATACATCTTGGTATTCCCTGGGTGAATCGAGTATGGTGAATCATGGGCTTCTTGCAAAATCAACTTCCTGATCTCCGAATCATTTGGCACATATACGCGGTCTTCAAACCATAAGGTATCGTGCTCATCCTCACTAAATCCCTTGGCTTTTCCTTTTCTCATCTTCTCTTTTATCTCTTCAATCTCCTTGTCTGTCTTCTGAGCTTCTCTGATCCTTTCCATCAAGGTAGACTGAATCTCCAATGTCGCTAAATAGCCTCTAGGGACTATCTCCAAACATAGCTCGCGTAGGTCCTCGGCTAACTCCTGGGGTAACTCTCCTGTCATGAGGGTGTTGACATGACTCTTGCGGCTCAACGCGTCTGCTACTACGTTAGCCTTTCCGGGGTGATAATGCGATCTCATATCATAATCTTTAATGAGCTCCAGCCATCTCCTCTGTCTGAGATTTAACTCCTTCTGCGTGAAAATGTACTTCAAACTCTTGTGATCCGTGTACACCTCACAATGGTTTCCGATGAGAAAATGTCTCCATGTCTTCAATGCATGCACCACGGCTGCTAATTCCAAATCGTGCGTAGCATAATTCTTCTCATGGGGTTTAAGTTGTCGTGAAGCATACGAAACAACTCTTCCTTCCTGCATAAGCACTGCTCCAAGTCCTCGACGAGAAGCGTCGCAAAAAACTTCATAGTCCTTGCGTTCATCTGGCAGAATCAACACTGGTGATGTAACCAATCGTTTCTTCAACTCCTGGAAACTGGCTTCACACTCCTCAGTCCAATTAAATTTGGTGTCCTTCTTCAATAGCTCAGTCATGGGCTTAGCAATCCTTGAGAAATTCTCGATGAATCTCCGGTAGTATCCTGCAAGTCCAAGAAAACTCCGGATGTCTCCAATTGTCGTGGGTGATTCCCAACTTGTCACTGTGTCAACCTTGGCAGGGTCTACTGCTATTCCTTCTCCAGAAATAACATGTCCAAGGAATCCAACTTCCTTCAGCCAAAACTCACATTTGCTGAACTTGGCATATAACTGGTGTTCTCTGAGCTTCTCAAGTACCAATCGTAAATGCTCCTCATGCTCTTCTTCATCCTTGGAAAAGATTAAAATATCATCAATGAACACCATGACGAACTTATCCAAAAACTCCATAAACACTTATTCATCAGGTTCATGAAATAGGCCGGTGCGTTAGTCAGTCCAAATGACATAACGGTATACTCATACAATCCATATCTGGTGGTGAATGCCGTCTTGGGTATATCCTGTTCTCGAATCTTTAACTGATGGTACCCTGATCGTAGATCGATCTTGGAAAATACTTTAGCTCCTTGCAAGCGGTCAAACAAATCATTGATCATCGGCAGTGGGTACTTGTTTTTGATGGTCACTTCATTCAATCCTCGGTAATCAACAACCATCCTTAGTGATCCATCTTTCTTCTCTACTAGAAGTACTGGTGATCCCCAAGGTGACGAACTTGGGCGAATATAGCCTTTAGCCAGTAACTCCTTGATCTGCTTCTTAATTTCCTCCAAATCCTTTGCGGGCATCCTGTACGGTCTCTTAGATATTGGCCCTGTGCCTGGCAAAAGTTCAATCAAGAACTCAATGTCTCTATCTGGTGGCATGCCTGGTAACTCTTCTGGAAATACATCCGGATAATCCTTCACCACTGGTACTTCCTCCTGTACAACTCCTGATAAGGAATTCACTTGAGTTCTCTTCGGCATATGCCGGGATACATACTTGATCCTTTTTCCTTCTGGGGTGGTAAGCAAAATCGTCTTGCTGGCACAATCGATGTTTCCTCCATACAACGATAGCCAATCCATTCCCAAAATCACATCCAAACCTTGCGATTCCAAAACAATGAGGTCTGAGGGGAAAACATGCCTACCAATGGCCAATGGTATCTGAAAACATCCTTGGGTGGCCATATACTCTGCTCCTGGCGAGGTTACTAACATGGGGCTTTTGAGGACTTGGGTGGACATCTTAAACTTGTTTACGAATCCCCTTGATATGTATGAATGCGATGCACCAGTATCGAAAAGAACAGTTGCAGTAAATGACTTAACCAAAAACTTACCTATTACTGCATCAGGCTGAGCTTCAATCTCCTCCACGCTCACGTGGTTCACATGTCCTTTGTTGAACGGGTTCGGCTTCTTCCCAGAGCTTCCATTGCCATTTCCATTTTGGGCTTCGGGACAATCGGTAGCGTAATGTCCCGTCTTCTGGCACTTGAAACAGGTAATGTGACTTAGATCTCTCTTGGTTGGGGTAGATGGGTTGGTGCGGTTCTGTCCGTTTCCTCCTCCATTCCCATTACCATTCTTGGAGCCATTATGGTTATGCGAACTACCTCCTCCATGGGTATGCTGAAACTGTCCTCCCGGCTTCGGGGTAAATCGTGGCTTTTGCTGGGCTCCAGAATTGTACTTCCCTTGTCCATACTTCCTCTTGCGGTTTTCAATCTGCTGTTCTTTCCCTTCAATCATGAGAGCTCTATCTACCAGCTCCTGGTTGTTGAAAGTTGCTACCATCAACTGCATACTCAGCTCATCATTCAATCCTTCCAGAAACTTCTCCTGCTTGGTTGCATCCGTAGCAACGTCATCTGGTGCATAACGTGCTAACTTACTGAAATCCTCCACATACTGGCCTACGGTGCGTCCTCCTTGGCGTAGGTTGCGAAACTCACGCTTCTTCATAGCCATAGCTCCTGCTGAAACATGAGCTGTACGGAAAGCTTGCTAAAACTGGTCCCATGTGACAGTGTCAATAGGATGCGTGGCTGTATAATTCTCCCACCATGATGCTGCGGGTCCATCAAGCTGATGTGCGGCAAAACGCACTCTTTCCGCATCTGTGCATCTTGCAGTGGTCAACTCCCTTCCAACTTTGCGGAGCCAATCATCTGCAACAATCGGCTCGGTGCTACTGGAAAACACCGGCGGGTTTAGCCTTAAGAAACGGGCTAAGTGGTCAACAGGTGGTGGTGGCGGTGGGTTGTTGTTGTTGTTGCCTTGGTTCTGCACTAACACTTGCATTAGGGCATTCTGTTGCTGAATCAACTGGGTGATCTCTGGCGGGAAAACAAATCCGGTGTCGCGTCTCGGAGGCATCTGATAGGTTTAGAAAAGATGAGAATTAAGAATAGAATGAGGTCTAGGGAGAAAACACTACCCATATGCTCATGAGACAAATTCAATCAATATCAGTCAATCAATCCAAACAAGGCAAAACAATCGATCTAACTAGCATTACAAAGTGCTTGAGCTATACTACTAAATGGGGAAAAACTACTACTGATATGGTGGTCTTCTAGAAATTCTGATCCGTTGAAGACTCCATGATGTCTTCTCCAGCTTCATCAATCCATTCGTCTTCACTTGGTTCCGAGTCGGTGTCGTCGATGATGATGTAGTTATCCGGACAAGTGCATTCGTCGACTTCTGCTTTTGGCACTGGATTTCCCACGAATGCTCCAATCTTATTCTCCAGGTCGTCAATCTTCCCTACTAGTGCGTTGATTTCCTCCAAATAATCTTCGCGGGTAGCCTTGAGTTCTTCTTGGAGTTCCTTGATCTTCGTGAATGCCTTCTTCAGTTCTTCCTTGTCCGTGCACATCTGATTCTCCTGGCGTCGAATATGTTGGTTCTGCTCCTGGATGAAAGCTGCAATTGATCCATCCTTCTTGGTCTTGATCATCTCCCATTGCGCGTCTCGACGTCCACAAATTTGATAAATTGTATCCTTAAGCTCCTGGTGATAGACTTCTCCAATGCGTCCCATGGCGATGTGTGCGGCCATGCTCTTCCCTAAACTCCAAGTTGGTGCTTCGAAAACCAATCTCATGGGTTCCGTAATTGGCGCAAACGATCTTCCTGGAATGATAACTTGAATCTTCCAGCTCTCCTCTTCAGGTAATGTGGCGTTGTAGGTTCCGGTGACGCTTGGTATTCCTATGTTCAAGTACTTGGTGACTTCCTTCAAGTGTCGACCAAACGGCGTGTCTTCATGTAGTTGCATGAAGTTGCTCCTTGCATTCGCCATTCCTAAAAGAGTAGAAAGTGGAGAGGGGTCAGAAATGAGAAGAGAGAAGTTTTCTAGGGCTTAAGCTTAGTGGTCGTGTCCTACAGTCAGCGTGTGCTCTGATACCAACTTTGTAGCGACCAGACCTCAAATGGCCTGTGCTGCTATGCACCAGTGTCATCCCTAGATCAGTAATGCTGACACGCACAGTACAAATGGAGGATTTATAACAGAGTAGCAATCACACACTTATTACATCGAATATCTCCAAAGAGATTAAGTAAGATAAACATGGCTGAAGGCCATCTAATAACGATAACAGCGGAAGACTTGGAAGATAAGTGAGTCCATCAACTCCAGCGGCATCACTGAGTATAAGACCACGACCTAAAGCACCTTACTCATTGTCTGAAAAGTCTGCAACATGAAACGTTGCAGCCCGAAAACGGGTCAGCACATAGAATATGCTGGCAATGTAACACATAGAGAACAATGAACAATGATAATGCTATACTATATGCATATATGGCTGGTGGAAGGCTCTATGGTTACAGTTTTGCGAAAAGCCAATTTTTATCCTACTTCAAAAGGAATAAGTTTTGTTTAACTATCATGGTGGTTGAAACATTGAGAAGGTACCTCCAACTCAATCCCAATTAAGTAATATCATTAACCCAACAAAATTAATTATAAGTATCACGGTGATGAGATTCAAATGATAATCCAGGTACTAGATACTCAAGTTGTCCATAACCGGGGACACGGCTAATCATGATCAGTTTGTACACTCTGCAGAGGTTTGTGCACTTTTCCCCAGAAGACTCGATCGCCTCCGCTTGATTCTCGCACTGCATGATGTTTGAGAAACGGATGACCGAGACACAGTCTTTCAGAAACAATCACTCTTTACTCTGGATGGACCGGTACACCTACTTTCCCCTACATCTGCTAGTCCACCTCTTCAAGAGATCAGGTAACCTACTCAGCTATGCTAGAGCCCATAATAGCTTGTGGCTGCACACGGAAGTTTCTAGCATGAATAATCTTATGATCCCTTTGAGCCTGGGTGGCAGACCTTATACATACAGACAACACTGGGTTCTCCAGGTGCCTCAATCCACCCAGATGTGAGTTTTAGTTGCCACCTTAAGTTGAACCATTATTACAATCTCACATCTGTCATGAATATCACTCAAACCCAATCCACGTCTACGAGCATAGCATGGCAATAATAAAAGCAACGTAGAAGTAACTCCCAAGGGTTTGATAAGAAAAACAGGTAATAGGTACTACCTCAACTACTTCCCAATACCCTCAGTTTAATTAGATCCTAGTCATGCAATGTTTGAGGAATAGATCTAATGCAATAAAACTGGGTATGAACGGAATATGATCAAAGTGTTACTTGCCTTGCTGATGATCCGCAAAACCTAACGAGTCGAAGTAACAAGCGGCACACTCCGGGTACTCTATCGCCAACAAACAAGCACACAATCAGTACTCATCTAATGCACAGGTAAAACTCGAATGAAAGATCCAACCAGAAAGTTCAACTTAAGAACTCCGGTTTGCAAAAAGAATCAACTCGAAAGAAGCAACGAAAATCAAACGACGAAAGAAAGAAACTTCGTTTGCTAATCTGGATCTAGGTCAAATTTTACTGTAGCAAAAACTTGTTTGAGTAGGTTAAATGGAAAGAGAATTTCGAGACGAAACTCTAGGCACTTGAATCGCCTGATTCCGATAAACGAGCGAGAAGATAAACAGAATCGAAAATTCGATCAGAAATCGAATCTGAGAAAATAACGAGAAAAATCCGACGAAAAAGAAAAACGGACGAACGGTTAAATAACGGACGTTCGCTAACAGAGAAAAACCGACGAACGCGTTCGTTAAAACGAACGGTTCGGTGAACGCTCGCGAAATAAGAAAACTGAAAAAAAACCGATCTAGGGTGTTAAGCGGTCAGCGTGCTTTCAGGGTGCACGGATGTCCTTTGCCCGTGTCAAGACATACTGGGAAAGATGAAGGCCATCGATGTTGCAGCGAAGAGTCCACCCAAGGGCAAGGACCATCACGCAGCAGAGCATTATTTCGAGGATGTCTTAGATGCTGCCCGCTTGATAGAGGGCCAGTGTTCGAAAGGCATAATATTCGAGTGAGGTGTATGGGAATTGTAAAAGACAATTTTATAACCAGTCTTATTTTATGTAGTTTCACCAAAAACTTTTGTTCCTCATGTGTGGCCGTTTGTGTATTAATCTGAAAGTTTTCTAGTCGTCGGCTTCAGCCCCCTCGTATAAAGTACGGGGGTGTTCAGAAAAGCATTTGATCACTCTTAACCCAACGTCTTGGTCCATCAAGGAGGTGTCAATGCGGTGAAATAGGCAATCGGACTATAGGGCGTTAACACTTTCACTTAGCCATAGGAGTTTTATGGGGGGGCTACGATATAGCCCCTGGTATGTACATGGCTTACTCCGATATGGTGCGTTACATATATGACCTGAAGAAAAAGGTCCTTCATATAATACGGAGGGAATCATGAAAGATTCCTATAATTCATCGAGTGGTTGACCAGCTCTCGCCGCATCATGATAGTCAGTTTTTGGCTTTCTCTACTGAGGTGCTTGACCAGATGAACCAGAAGCACAATCGTAGTAGTTCTCCCTTTACTACCCTAGCCGATAGAGCGGAACGTAAGGTAGCAAGCACAGGAGCCGGGCAACCCAACTATTGACCCAAGACATGATTCGGAGCTGATGCATATAAGGCCAAACTCGTGATGCCGTAGTATGCTATAAAGCTGTTCGGACTTGTCGGCAACTCATTTGTTCCCATACCGAGCCCCTGGCAAGTTATGCCGAGGTGTATGTGTGAAACAAGCACAGGAGCCAAATTCGGTTCCGTTAGAAAAAAGCGAATGCTGGATGCGTATTATGTTTACTGGTACCTGAGTGATATGCCTATTGTTATTTATAGATAACAAAGTCGCAACCCCGTCTATTTGACATGCCAGGGGTCGAAGGTGGAGGAAAAATGCACTTTACAAGCTCTAACTAGAGAGTGCGGTCTACAAAAAGTTATTTTGGACCTCCTGTCACACGTCTGCGCCGCCTATCCTCGGTGAGGGGACTCCTTGAAGGGGATAGCCTTTGGGTGAGTATAAGGACCCGAATTCTGATAGAGTCCATGAGATGACCAGCCTTTACGTCACCTGTGGTAAAGAATAATGAAAAAGAAAAGTAGTTAGAAAAGAAACAGAAGTTATGGGAGTGCTTGCAGGCTTGTCCGTATTGTGCTTCCGCCGATGCCCAGGGTAGCTTAAGTGCATAGTTATGCACGCGCGGTACAGATTTCGCAGGTATGTGAGGTGGACGGCGGAAGCCAAACTGCTAGTCCCGCTCCGGAATTGGTCGATCCTGTTGAACGGAGACCGGTGGCTTAATGGCCGACGAGGTATGTGGTTTAATAAGACCGCTTTGTACTTCGGAAAAGGTTGCCGTAGTATGATCCTCAGTCCGGAAGGAGTGCTTCTCATGCTCCCTTGTAGAGTTGTGTGTCATGTATACCATGTTCACTGTTTTTACTTTGGGGGGAAATTGCTTCTGACCCCCGGTATTTGGTTGGTGAGTCTCTTCGTCGTCGCTATCGCTGGGCGGCCTCCTCCCACTACAAAAAAAAGACACCTCCGTGACATTTTGGGCTGAAAGAATTTTTTTTCTGTCATACTTATGACACTTCTATGACAATAATTGTGACAAAACCCGGTATCATCAGAGATGTGGTGGGGGTCCTACTTCTATGACAAAAAATCATGACAGAAAATGTGCTTTTCGTCCTAGGCGGGCTGGAGACGCAGCTGCATGATATTCTTTGGGCGGTCCATGACAGAAAAAACGGTGGTAGAAGCGAGGGCGAGGAAAATATCGGGGTGCTCCCGGTTACGGTGGGTGGTCAGGGCCGAGCGATCCGCGTTTCTCTCGTACACGCACGCGCGTGGGTGCGAGGCGTTGGGCTCTAACTGAACCCGAGTGATTGCACTGCAGGCTACGCGTTACTGAACCCGAGCGATCGATCGATGGCTGTTAACTGAACCCGATCGAGTGATTCCTTCGCTACTGCAGCTAACTGAAGCCGATCGATGTTGCCTCAGGATGAATAGTGAGCATTACTGGGGGGGTTTGGATGAACAGTTCCTGGTGGTGTGGATGAACAGGACCCCGTGGTGTTCCCTCTAGATGAACAGTGAGCGTTGCTGGGGGGGTTTGGATGAACAGTTCCCGATGGGAGTGGATGAACAGGACCCTGTCGTGTTGCCTCGGATGAACAGGACCCCGATCCATCGAGCCGGTTGGGGGCTAGATGAATAGGACCCCGTGGAGGGCAGGATGAACAGGACCACCCCGTGGAGGGCTGGATGAACAGTATCCCGTGGAGGGGTGATTGAACAGGAGCCCGTGGAGAGGGCTGGTTGAACAGTAGCTGGTGGAGTAGCGCGCGGTGGAGGCTGGATGAACAGGAGCTCGTGGATGAACAGTCGCAGGTGGAGGCTGGAAGAGGTCGACGGTGGAGATGAACAGTATCCCGTGGAGTCCCGTTTTGCGGTACGCCACCCCCTTCCCGATGAACGGGACCCCCATTTCGACCATAGCGCTCCAACACAAGTCCGTTTCCTCCATTTTGCGGTACGCCACAGCCATCCCGATCAACAGGACCCGCGTTTCGACCGTAGGAGGTCCGTTTCCTCCATTTTGCGGTACGCCAGACCCCTCCTGATGAACAGGATCCCGTTTCGACCGTGGCCGGTCGAACACAAGGCCTTTTCCTCCGTTCTGCGGTACGCCAGGCCTCGTTTCCATCGTCTATTCCGTCCAAGCCCTCCCGATGAACATGACGACGCATTCCGTTCCGACCCAGCCGGTTGGCTCCCCATGAACACGAGATGATGTTGTTTCTTCGTTCCGACCCAGCCATCTACACGAGCCCTGGCCGTACGTATGCACAAGTAGGCATTCGAGACCCTGCCCGTATGTACGTACGTGGCCGTCTTTTCTTTCTTGCACACTGGCCGCTATACGTACGTGTACATGCTACGTGCGCACCTCTACTACGACACGTGCGCATCTCTACATCGACCAGTATGTATGTACACGTTCGCTGTAGCGACCAGACCTCAAATGGCCTGTGCTGCTGTGCACCAGTGTCATCCCTGGATCAGTAATGCTGACACGCACAGTACAAATGGAGGATTTATAACAGAGTAGCAATCACACACTTATTACATCGAATATCTCCAAAGAGATTAAGTATGATATACATGGCTTAAGGCCATCTAATAACGATAACAGCGGAAGACTTGGAAGATAAGTGAGTCATCAACTCCAGCGGCATCACTGAGTATAAGACCACGACCTAAAGCACCTTACTCATCGTCTGAAAAGTCTGCAAAATGAAACGTTGCAGCCCGAAAACGGGTCAGCACATAGAATATGCTGGCAATGTAACACATAGAGAACAATGAACAATGATAATGCTATACTATATGCATATATGGCTGGTGGAAGGCTCTATGGTTACAGTTTTGCGAAAAGCCAATTTTTATCCTACTTCAAAAGGAATAAGTTTTGTTTAACTATCATGGTGGTTGAAACATTGAGAAGGTACCTCCAACTCAATCCCAATTAAGTAATATCATTAACCCAACAAAATTAATTATAAGTATCACGGTGATGAGATTCAAATGATAATCCAGGTACTAGATACTAAATTTGTCCATAACCGGGGACACGGCTAATCATGATCAGTTTGTACACTCTGCAGAGGTTTGTGCACTTTTCCCCACAAGACTCGATCGCCTCCGCTTGATTCTCGCACTGCATGATGTTTGAGAAACGGATGACCGAGACACAGTCTTTCAGAAACAATCACTCTTTACTCTGGATGGACCGGTACACCTACTTTCCCCTACATCTGCTAGTCCACCTCTTCAAGAGATCAGGTAACCTACTCAGCTATGCTAGAGCCCATAATAGCTTGTGGCTGCACACGGAAGTTTCTAGCATGAATAATCTTATGATCCCTTTGAGCCTGGGTGGCGGACCTTATACATACAGACAACACTGGGTTCTCCAGGTGCCTCAATCCACCCAGATGTGAGTTTTAGTTGCCACCTTAAGTTGAACCATTATTACAATCTCACATCTGTCATGAATATCACTCAAACCCAATCCACGTCTACGAGCATAGCATGGCAATAATAAAAGCAACGTAGAAGTAACTCCCAAGGGTTTGATAAGAAAAACAGGTAATAGGTACTACCTCAACTACTTCCCAATACCCTCAGTTTAATTAGATCCTAGTCATGCAATGTTTGAGGAATAGATCTAATGCAATAAAACTGGGTATGAACGGAATATGATCAAAGTGTTACTTGCCTTGCTGATGATCCGCAAAACCTAACGAGTCGAAGTAACAAGCGGCACACTCCGGGTACTCTATCGCCAACAAACAAGCACACAATCAGTACTCATCTAATGCACAGGTAAAACTCGAATGAAAGATCCAACCAGAAAGTTCAACTTAAGAACTCCGGTTTGCAAAAAGAATCAACTCGAAAGAAGCAACGAAAGTCAAACGACGAAAGAAAGAAACTTCGTTTGCTAATCTGGATCTAGGTCAAATTTGTAGCAAAAACTTGTTTGAGTAGGTTAAATGGAAAGAGAATTTCGAGACGAAACTCTAGGCGCTTGAATCGCCTGATTCCGATAAACGAGCGAGAAGTTAAACAGAATCGAAAATTCGATCAGAAATCGAATCTGAGAAAATAACGAGAAAAATCCGATGAAAAAGAAAAACGGACGAACGGTTAAATAACGGACGTTTGCTAACAGAGAAAAACCGACGAACGCGTTCGTTAAAACGAACGGTTCGGTGAACGCTCGCGAAATAAGAAAACCGAAAAAAAACCGATCTAGGGTGTTAAGCGGTCAGCGTGCTTTCAGGGTGCACGGATGTCCTTTGCCCGTGTCAAGACATACTGGGAAAGATGAAGGCCATCGATGTTGCAGCGAAGAGTCCACCCAAGGGCAAGGACCATCACGCAGCAGAGCATTATTTCGAGGATGTCTTAGATGCTGCCCGCTTGATAGAGGGCCAGTGTTCGAAAGGCATAATATTCGAGTGAGGTGTATGGGAATTGTAAAAGACAATTTTATAATCAGTCTTATTTTATGTAGTTTCACCAAAAACTTTTGTTCCTCCTGTGTGGCCGTTTGTGTATTAATCTGAAAGTTTTCTAGTCGTCGGCTTTAGCCCCCTCGTATAAAGTACGGGGGTGTTCAGAAAAGCATTTGATCACTCTTAACCCAACGTCTTGGTCCATCAAGGAGGTGTCAATGCGGTGAACTAGGCAATCGGACTATAGGGCGTTAACACTTTCACTTAGCCATAGGAGTTTTATGGGGGGCTACGATATAGCCCCTGGTATGTACATGGCTTACTCCGATATGATGCGTTACATATATGACCTGAAGAAAAAGGTCCTTCATATAATACGGAGGGAATCGTGAAAGATTCCTATAATTCATCGAGTGGTTGACCAGCTCTCCCTGCATCATGATAGTCAGTTTTTGGCTTTCTCTACTGAGGTGCTTGACCAGATGAACCAGAAGCACAATCGTAGTAGTTCTCCCTTTACTACCCTAGCCGATAGAGCGGAACGTAAGGTAGCAAGCACAGGAGCCGGGCAACCCAACTATTGACCCAAGACATGATTCGGAGCTGATGCATATAAGGCCAAACTCGTGATGCCGAAGTATGCTATAAAGCTGTTCGGACTTGTCGGCAACTCATTTGTTCCCATACCGAGCCCCTGGCAAGTTATGCCGAGGTGTATGTGTGAAACAAGCACAGGAGCCAAATTCGGTTCCGTTAGAAAAAAGCGAATGCTGGATGCGTATTATGTTTACTGGTACCTGAGTGATATGCCTATTGTTATTTTATAGATAACAAAGTCGCAACCCCGTCTATTTGACATGCCAGGGGTCGAAGGTGGAGGAAAAATGCACTTTACAAGCTCTAACTAGAGAGTGCGGTCTACAAAAAGTTATTTTGGACCTCCTGTCACACGTCTGCGCCGCCTATCCTCGGTGAGGGGACTCCTTGAAGGCGATAGCCTTTGGGTGAGTATAAGGACCCGAATTCTGATAGAGTCCATGAGATGACCAGCCTTTACGTCACCTGTGGTAAAGAATAATGAAAAAGAAAAGTAGTTAGAAAAGAAACAGAAGTTATGGGAGTACTTGCCGGCTTGTCCGTATTGTGCTTCCGCCGATGCCCAGGGAATCTTAAGTGCATAGTTATGCACGCGCGGTACAGATTTCGCAGGTATGTGAGGTGGACGGCGGAAGCCAAACTGCTAGTCCCGCTCCGGAATTTGTCGATCCTGTTGAACGGACACCGGTGGCTTAATGGCCGACGAGGTATGCGGTTTAATAAGACCGCTTTGTACTTCGGCAAAGGTTGCCGTAGTATGATCCTCAGTCCGGAAGGAGTGCTTCTCATGCTCCCTTGTAGAGTTGTGTGTCATGTATACCATGTTCACTGTTTTTACTTTGGGGGGAAATTGCTTCTGACCCCCGGTATTTGGTTGGTGAGTCTCTTCGTCGTCGCTATCGCTGGGCGGCCTCCTCCCACTACAAAAAAAAGACACATCCGTGACATTTTGGGCCGAACGAATTTTTTTTCTGTCATACTTATGACACTTCTATGACAATAATTGTGACAAAACCCGGTATCATCATAGATGTGGTGGGGGTCCTACTTCTATGACAAAAAATCATGACAGAAAATGTGCTTTTCGTCCTAGGCGGGCTGGAGACGCAGCTGCATGATATTCTTTGGGCGGTCCATGACAGAAAAAACGGTGGTAGAAGCGAGGGCGAGGAAAATATCGGGGTGCTCCCGGTTACGGTGGGTGGTCGGGGCCGAGCGATCCGCGTTTCTCTCATACACGCACGCGCGTGGGTGCGAGGCGTTGGGCTCTAACTGAACCTGAGTGATTGCACTGCAGGCTACGCGTTACTGAACCCGAGCGATCGATCGATGGCTGTTAACTGAACCCGATCGAGTGATTCCTTCGCTACTGCAGCTAACTGAAGCCGATCGATGTTGCCTCAGGATGAATAGTGAGCATTACTGGGGGGGTTTGGATGAACAGTTCCTGGTGGGGTGGATGAACAGGACCCCGTGGTGTTCCCTCTAGATGAACAGTGAGCGTTGCTGGGGGGGTTTGGATGAACAGTTCCCGATGGGAGTGGATGAACAGGACCCTGTCGTGTTGCCTCGGATGAACAGGACCCCGATCCATCGAGCCGGTTGGGGGCTAGATGAACAGGACCCCGTGGAGGGCAGGATGAACAGGACCACCCCGTGGAGGGCTGGATGAACAGTATCCCGTGGAGGGGTGATTGAACAGGAGCCCGTGGAGAGGGCTGGTTGAACAGTAGCTGGTGGAGTAGCGCGCGGTGGAGGCTGGATGAACAGGAGCCCGTGGATGAACAGTCGCAGGTGGAGGCTGGAAGAGGTCGACGGTGGAGATGAACAGTATCCCGTGGAGTCCCGTTTTGCGGTACGCCACACCCCTCCCGATGAACAGGACCCCCATTTCGACCATAGCGCTCCAACACAAGTCCGTTTCCTCCGTTTTGCGGTACGCCACACCCATCCTGATCAACAGGACCCGCGTTTCGACCGTAGGAGGTCCGTTTCCTCCATTTTGCGGTACGCCAGACCCCTCCTGATGAACAGGATCCCGTTTCGACCGTGGCCGGTCGAACACAAGGCCTTTTCCTCCGTTCTGCGGTACGCCAGGCCTCGTTTCCATCGTCTATTCCGTCCAAGCCCTCCCGATGAACATGACGACGCATTCCGTTCCGACCCAGCCGGTTGGCTCCCCATGAACACGACGATGATGTTGTTTCTTCGTTCCGACCCAGCCATCTACACGAGCCCTGGCCGTACGTATGCACAAGTAGGCATTCGAGACCCTGCCCGTATGTACGTACGTGGCCGTCTTTTCTTTCTTGCACACTGGCCGCTATACGTACGTGTACATGCTACGTGCGCACCTCTACTACGACACGTGCGCATCTCTACATCGACCAGTATGTATGTACACGTTCGCTGTAGCGACCAGACCTCAAATGGCCTGTGCTGCTGTGCACCAGTGTCATCCCTGGATCAGTAATGCTGACACGCACAGTACAAATGGAGGATTTATAACAGAGTAGCAATCACACACTTATTACATCGAATATCTCCAAAGAGATTAAGTATGATATACATGGCTTAAGGCCATCTAATAACGATAACAGCGGAAGACTTGGAAGATAAGTGAGTCATCAACTCCAGCGGCATCACTGAGTATAAGACCACGACCTAAAGCACCTTACTCATTGTCTGAAAAGTCTGCAACATGAAACGTTGCAGCCCGAAAACGGGTCAGCACATAGAATATGCTGGCAATGTAACACATAGAGAACAATGAACAATGATAATGCTATACTATATGCATATATGGCTGGTGGAAGGCTCTATGGTTACAGTTTTGCGAAAAGCCAATTTTTATCCTACTTCAAAAGGAATAAGTTTTGTTTAACTATCATGGTGGTTGAAACATTGAGAAGGTACCTCCAACTCAATCCCAATTAAGTAATATCATTAACCCAACAAAATTAATTATAAGTATCACGGTGATGAGATTCAAATGATAATCCAGGTACTAGATACTCAAGTTGTCCATAACCGGGGACACGGCTAATCATGATCAGTTTGTACACTCTGCAGAGGTTTGTGCACTTTTCCCCACAAGACTCGATCGCCTCCGCTTGATTCTCGCACTGCATGATGTTTGAGAAACGGATGACCGAGACACAGTCTTTCAGAAACAATCACTCTTTACTCTGGATGGACCGGTACACCTACTTTCCCCTACATCTGCTAGTCCACCTCTTCAAGAGATCAGGTAACCTACTCAGCTATGCTAGAGCCCATAATAGCTTGTGGCTGCACACGGAAGTTTCTAGCATGAATAATCTTATGATCCCTTTGAGCCTGGGTGGCGGACCTTATACATACAGACAACACTGGGTTCTCCAGGTGCCTCAATCCACCCAGATGTGAGTTTTAGTTGCCACCTTAAGTTGAACCATTATTACAATCTCACATCTGTCATGAATATCACTCAAACCCAATCCACGTCTACGAGCATAGCATGGCAATAATAAAAGCAACGTAGAAGTAACTCCCAAGGGTTTGATAAGAAAAACAGGTAATAGGTACTACCTCAACTACTTCCCAATACCCTCAGTTTAATTAGATCCTAGTCATGCAATGTTTGAGGAATAGATCTAATGCAATAAAACTGGGTATGAACGGAATATGATCAAAGTGTTACTTGCCTTGCTGATGATCCGCAAAACCTAACGAGTCGAAGTAACAAGCGGCACACTCCGGGTACTCTATCGCCAACAAACAAGCACACAATCAGTACTCATCTAATGCACAGGTAAAACTCGAATGAAAGATCCAACCAAAAAGTTCAACTTAAGAACTCCGGTTTGCAAAAAGAATCAACTCGAAAGAAGCAACGAAAGTCAAACGACGAAAGAAAGAAACTTCGTTTGCTAATCTGGATCTAGGTCAAATTTTACTGTAGCAAAAACTTGTTTGAGTAGGTTAAACGGAAAGAGAATTTCGAGACGAAACTCTAGGCGCTTGAATCGCCTGATTCCGATAAACGAGCGAGAAGTTAAACAGAATCGAAAATTCGATCAGAAATCGAATCTGAGAAAATAACGAGAAAAATCCGACGAAAAAGAAAAATGGACGAACAGTTAAATAACGGACGTTCGCTAACAGAGAAAAACCGACGAACGCGTTCGTTAAAACGAACGGTTCGGTGAACGCTCGCGAAATAAGAAAACCAAAAAAACCGAGCTAGGGTTTTTTTTATAAAACAAAAAGGTTTTTTTTACAGATAACCGGTCAACGACGGGAAAAACGGCCGGCGGCAGTACCTCGTCGGGCGGGCTCCGGCGGGCGGGGCGCGGGGCTCGGGGAGGCGGCGAGGGCGGCGGCTCCGGGGCT